>NW_011889363.1:0-19516 GCF_000151845.1 Pteropus vampyrus | reverse complement strand
TGAAAGGAAAGAGAAGACATAGTTCTTGACCTCATGAAGAACAAACTAACTGAGAAAGAAAAATGAAACTAAAGAAGACAGAGCTGTATTTTAACACATAAGCTTAAGTTTTCCTAGATATATGAGTGAAAGATCAAAAAGCAAATACACTTCCAGCCACATGCTCTTACTACTACTATAAGATGTGAAATAAGTGGTCTTGCACAGAGAATAAAAGAACCATTCATAGATGAGGACCCCACATCTCAAATAAGTACCACATACCATTAGTTTTTGGTGCATCCTGGTGAAGTAGAATGTTTCAATTAAGCCCACAGTCTCCAGAGCCCACATACAACCTATTAGCTCTGCTATGTTGGGAAAATTAATAATGCTCTCTGTGCTTTCACTTCCTCATATGAAAATGGAATAATAGAATTTTCCTCAGTGATTTGTTGTGAGCATCACATCAGTAAATGTAAGAAAAGAACATGGCTTGGCACTTAACCACACTATCAATGCTTGCCTTCCTTATTACTGAATATATTACACTGTTGAGGTTATGAAAATATTAATGCAAAATTTATGTTAATCTTGAACAACTAAAAATCAGAGTTCTTGGTAGGAGTTACACACATGTGCGCGCGCGCACACACACACACATGAAAACACATTTTGTTCATACAATGCTGACTTTAGTGAAAATCTTTGTGTTATTTTAAATTATTTTTTCAGGTAATTCACATACCTTTATTTCATTAGGATTAGTTTCTAGAGATAAACCTTATTTATTTATTTGAAACATATTTCCTTATTTCCTCATTTTCCTTTACTCTCTGTGTTGGAGTTTGCACATTAGACAAAATAGCCACCTTTCCCAGTCTTCACAGATGGGCCTTGTACAGAAAAAGACACTCACCGATCAGCTCAGCCAGAGGTTTTTGGTGCTTCTCCACAATGGACAGATCATCCAGACAGATAATCAATAAGACAACTTTGGACTTGAGTCATATTGTAGACCAAATATCTATACCAACAGACATAAACCAAACACTCCATCCAACAGTGGCAAGATATACATTTTTCTCAAGCACACATTCTACAAAATAAATCATATGATAGGTCACAAAACAAGTCTTAGCAAATTTTAAAAGTTTGAAATCATACCAAGTATCTTTTCTGACTACAACGGTTGGAAAATACAAATCAATAACATGAGGAAAGCTAGACAATACACAAATATATGGAGAGTAAAGAACATGCTCCTGAACAACCAATGGGTCAAAGAAGAAATAAAAAGAATAATAAATACCTGAGACAAGTGAAAACAAATACACCACATACCAAATTTATGGGATGTTGCGAAAGCAGTTCTAGAGGAAAGTTTACAGAGATAAATGCTTACATTAAAAAACAAGAAATATGTGTCAATTATATCTCAATAAAAAAATAAAGATCTCAAATAGACTACTTCACTTTACACCTCAAGGAACTAGAAAAAGAAGGCTAAACTATACTTAAATTTAACAGAAGGAAGGAAATAACAAAGATGAGAGCAGAAATAAACAATATAAAAGAGCAATGAAACTAAGAGCTTGTTTTTTTGAAAAGATAAACAAAATTGACAAACCTTTAGCTAGACTAACTCAGAAAAAAAGATAATTTAAATAAAATCAGAAGTTATTGAGGAGACATTACAGTTGATACCACAAAAATGCAAAATATCATGAGACTACTATTGACAAATATATGCCAATAAACTGGACAACCTAGAAGAAATTGACAAATTTCTAGAAGCATACAACTTACTGAGATAGAACCATGATGAAATAGAAAATCTGAATAGACAAATAACAAGGAGACTGAAGCAGTAATCGAAAACTTTCCAACACATAAAAGCCCAGGACCAGATGATTTCACTGGTGAATTCTACCAAACATCTAAAGAAGAATAAATGCCAATCCATCTCAAACTTTTCCAAAAAATTGAGGAGAAGTAAACTTCTAAACTCATTTCACAAAGCCACATTATCCTGATACTAAAGTCAGATAAAGACACTGCAAGAAAACTATAGATCTATACCCTTGAAAAATATAGATGCAAAAATTCTCAAAAAATATTATCAAACATTAAAAAGATCATGCACTATGATCAGGTTTTATCCCTGAGATGCAAAGATGGTTCAGCATACACAAGTCAATCAATGTGATACACCTCATTAATAGAATGAAAGGTAAAAATCATATGACCATCTCAATAGATACAAAAAAAAGCATTTGACAAAATACAACATCATTTCATAGTTAACAAGATTCAACAAATTAGGTATAGAGGGAGCATACCTCAGTACAATAATGGACACATATGAGAAACTCACAGCTAAATCATACTCGATGGTGAAAGGCTGAAAGCTTTTCTTCTAAGATCAGGAACAAGACAAGGATGCCTACCTCACTATTCCTATTCACCTTAGTACTGGAAGCTCTAGCTAGAACAATTAGGCAAAAAAATAATAATAATAAAGAAAAAGAAAGAGAAATAAAAGGCATCCAAATAGGAAAGGAAATAGTAAAATATTATTTGCAGATGATGTAGTCATAAATATAGAAAATTTTAAAAATTCCACTAGAAAGAAAACCATTAGAACTAATCAACAAATTTAGTAAAGTTGTGAATACAAAAGCAACATACAGAGAAGAGTTTCATTTCTATAAACTAACGACAACAAAAAAAGTATCCAAAAAAGACACAAAGAAAGCAATTCTGTTTACAATAGAATCGGAAACAATAAAATATTAGGAATAAATTTAATAATGTGATGAAAGATCTATACACTAAAGACTATAAGACTTTGAAGAAAATTGAAGAAGACAGAAGTGAATGGATAGATATCCTGTGTTCATGGATTGGAAGAATATTGTTGAAATATTGATACTACCCAAAACCATCTATAGATTCAATATAATCTCTATCAAAATTTCAATGGCATTTTTCACAGAAATAGAAAAAACAATACTAAAATTTGTATGGAGCCACAAATGACCCTGAGTAGCCAAAACAATCCTGAGAAAGAACAAAGCAAGGAGCATCACACTTTCTGATTTTAAATTGTATAACAAAGCTATAGCAATAAAAAATGTATTATACTGGCAGAAAAATAGACACATAGACCCGCAGAATAGAATCAAGAGCCCAGAAATAAACCTCTGCATATATAATCAACTAATATCTGACAAGTGAGCAAAAAATGTTCAATAGGGTAAGGTGAGACTTCAATTAATGTGCTGGGAAAACTGGATAGCCACATGCAGAAGAATGAAATTGGACTCATCTTAAACCACTCACAAAAAACGAACTCAAAATGAATTAAAGACAAAGATAAGACATGAAATTTTAAAACTCTGAGAAGAAAAGACAGGGAAGAAGCTCCTTTACATTGGTCTTGACAGCAATTTCCTGGGTATGACACTAAAAGTACAAGCAACAAAAGCAAAATAAAGAAGTTGTACTACATCAAACTAAAAAGTTTCTGTACAGCAAAAGAAACAATCAACAAACTGAAAAGGCAATCTATGGAATGTGAGAAAATATTTGTAAGTCATATATTTTATAAGGAGTTAATATCTAAACTACGTAAAGAATTCATACAACTCAATAGCAAAGTAACAAATAACCCAGTTAAAAAATTGGGCAGAGCAACCGAATAGACAGTTTTCCAAAGAAGACATACGAATGGCCAACAGGCATATGAAAAATATGCTCACCATCACTAATCATCAGGGAAATGCAAATCAAAACAAGGATGAGATAATACCGCACACCTGTTAGGTTGGCTATTATCAGAAATGCAAGAGATAATAAGTGTTGGCAAGGGGCTGGATAAAGGGGGACCCTTGTGCACTTTGGGTGGGAATATAAATTTGTACAGCCACTATGAAAAACAATATGGAGGCTCCTTAAAAAATTAAAAATAGAACTACCATATGATCTGGCAATTCCACTTCTGAGTAATCATCCAAAGGAATTGAAATCAGAATTTTGGAGATATATCTGCACTCTCATATTCATTACAGCACTATTCACAATAGCCAAGACATGGAAACAATCTAAGTATCTATCAGTGAAGTAATGGATCAGGAAGATGTGGTACACACACACACACACACACACGCACACACACACACACACACAGGAATATTATTCAGCCATGAAAAAGATGGAAATCCTGCCATTTGCAACAACTTGGTTGAATCTTGAGGATATTATGCTATGTTTAAAAAAAATCATACAGAGAAAGACAAATACCATATGATCTTACTTATATGTGGAATCTAAAAAAGCCAAAGTCACAGAAACAGAGTAGATTGGTGATTATCAAGAACTGGAGGAGGTGGGAGAAATGGAAAGATGTTGGTCAATAGGAAACATTCTCAGTTATAAGATTCACAAGTTCTGGGGATCTAATGTATAATATAGTGTATTATATACTTGAAAGTTACTAAGCAAGTAGATTTTAAATGATCTCACTACGACAAAAAAATGCTAGTTATATAAGGGATGAGGGTGTTAGCTAATGCTATGGTGGTAATCATTTTGCAATATATAAATGTATCAAATCAATACATTGTACATCTTAAACTTACACAATGTTACATGTCAATTATACCTCGATAAAGCTGAGGAAAAATCAGGTATTATCATGTGTCTCATTCAGAAACATAGGTTGAAGGGGCAGGGACTACCTAGGGTATATTCTTCTCATGGCAGGAATCTGAATTTCCCAGAGAGGCAGGTAGAAATGCACAATGCCTCTTAAGACTTAGGTTTGACACTGGCAAATGGTCAGTTCCACCTATTTTCTATTGGCCAAAGCAAACCACATGGGGAATTCAGCATAAATATGCTGGGAAGGGGCAAGTATGCTATTTCAAAGTGACAGGGGTGGTAGATGACTATTTACTAAAAAATAATATAATTTATGATAGTCATAATATTAATATCTCTTTTATTTCTTCAAAAATAATGCCAATGTATTTGGTAACACCGATATCTAGTCTTTGTGAATCTTTTTGTCAATATTATTTCACGGTACTTTGTTTCTGTGTGTGTATGTGTTATTGTGATATTATATATCACAGAATTTTAACTGAAGTAATTTTTGGAGTTTAAAGTACAATCCTTAGAGAGAATTTTCTTTATTTCTAAGTAATTGATGACAAATTCAACCACAGAGGTTGTGAGATTCCAGTTCCCATGTTTTTCAAAAGAAGAGGTAGGTTGTCAGGAAAAATATAGCAGACAAATTAACAAAGGATCCAAATAGTCTTCAGAGAAAATATCTACATGGGATCTGATTGCTTTCCATTTTGAGGTCCCACATTCTTTGAAAATCTTTCATAAATAAATTGGGTCAGAGAACAGAAAGAAGGAATTTGTAGTGGTAACTAAGATATAAATCAGACCTTAAACTACCAGAATATATTCAATCATGAAGGTTAACCACAGTAACGACCAACCCCCAAACTTTGTGGCTTAATATAACTCAAACATAACACTGGCTCTTGCAGCAGTACAACATGGGTGTTTGGTGGGTGGTCTTCAGTGAAATGATACAGGGAGCAGACTCCTCCTTCTCATAGCACTGCTACCTCATAGGACCTCAGGCTCTCCTGCTAAGTTTTCTTTTTCTGTCTGCCAGAAGAAAGTGGAAGAGAATGCAAGAAATATTTTGATGGGTTGGACCTGAAAGTGGTATTTATCATTTCCATCCCTGTGACACCATCTGCTTCAAGGGAGGTCAGAAAAGGTGCCTACGAATTAAAGGAAATAGGTTTGGTAAAGAACTATCCCATGATTATGATGCATGCAGTTGTAAGCATAACAGGCTGAACCTGAAACCTTCCTATGACTAAACTCAAACACCATGGGATGACTTTAATATTAATGACTATATACTAATGGTAAAATAAGATATTACAATGTTGAAAAGTCTGACCTATGGTGGTATGTGGTAGCCATAGTTGACTGTGAGAGTGAGAGGAGAGAATTTTATGTCAACTCTCTCCCCCCAAATAACCACAATGACAGGAATCAAAAGAAAACCTGAGAAGTTACAAGTAGACCAGCAAAGGTATTATTGTATCAGTAAACAGGAATGACATAGGACTCAAAACTACTTGTTTTTTAACAGTGACACTGTGGGGTAGGAGTAGCGTGGAGTCAAATCTGGCTCCGTGGGTTCTACTAATGGTGAATCACCTCGGCATGGGCAGTAGAGGTTTGAGAACAGTCTCCCCAGATTTCTGTGCATGGATGTTAGTCATCCATAGCTTCACTGAGCCATCTGGCATCTGCATTCCAGCGGTGGATGCAGAATTCTTCAATTTATAATTGGGTTTCAAGTCCAGACATGAGGTAGTTCCCATAGAATACAACATTCCAGTAAGTGGTCTCTGACCATATAGCAGGAGTGGGATGATGCTGGTGACGAGTCTATGGGAAGAGGGGTGGATAGTCTTGCAGTACTGATATGAGAACTCACAGAAGTGTTGAATTAATTATTAAAACCACTGTGACCTTATTTGCACACCTAGCATGTGAAGAGGGCTTATTTTTTCCTGTTAGAGTCAAAGTTAGAAAAATTTTATGGCTGCCTGTTATAGGAAGAATGAAATTGATCATCATAAAACATACCCAAATTTTACCACCAGAGTGGTGTAGCCGTGCACTTCCACAGTTTGCATGTCTGTTTGGCATCGCTTTCATTCCCTCATATCTTCTCAGTCCTCTGAAGCAGCACATAGATATCTGCAGGAACTGACTTTCCTTTACTCAGAAACTGACCTTGAATATTGCCATCAGATGGCAAAGTAACTATCCCATTTCCTGTAGAAATAAGCTATCCATTTGTTCCAAAAACATTTGTTGTAGAAGTGGAAAAAAAAAAAAAGCTTAAAAAATGCCCCAAACCAAGAAGGCTTAAGTTCACAAATAACACGGTTTGTACCCTGAACACTGGAGGCATGGTTTCATGCCAGTCCTTTTTGTTTTGATTATCTCATGAGGCTGCCAGGACCACATGATAGGAGAGTAATAAGTTAATGGTCTCCTGGAATAAATCTGGCCAAGGTCACTTTTCATTTGTATATCCTGCTTTTCATTTTTTTCTCAAATTTCATACTTGTGTTTTTTCACTGTGATTACTAGATGTTTTATTTGTTGTGCTTGGGATACCTGAAGGAATAAAGCCTGACTCACAGAGGCTCCTTTTAATGTAGAGAGGGGGCAAGAGAATTAAAAATGTTAATCAAGCCATATTCAGAGACTGCAATATGCTGATCAGCCCTGTGGCCCAGCCAGGAGGACACCTTCAGAATAAAGGAAGATTTCTGCTGGATTACCAACAACCAATTCCCCACACCTGTGAAGGGGAAACAGGAACTAAGAGTCATTCCCTATGACTAAAACCATGAGGAATCTAAGGATTAAAGGCTGGGAACTGCCAGCAGGCCTTTCACTCTACATATTCTTACCTTTTCCCACTACATACTATTCTCTTTTCTCACCACATGTCCACATCAAAGGAAATGGGTTAACAAAATATTTTAAACAATAACTCACAGGAACTAAAGAATGATATATAAACTGAATTCCCAGAACACTCGCCCCCCCTACTCATTCTTTCCACATCTCTCTTGGTCCCTCTCAGTGCCTTTACTCTGTCTCTCACTGTCTCTCACTGTCCCTCTCACTCTCTGCCTCTGAAAAGAGACCACACACTGCCTGTGGAGTGTTACTCATTTCCTAATAAACTTTTCTGTTAACGCTAACTTTGGCATGTGTTGAATTCTTTCTACACTCTCCATCAAAGGATCGTCTTCTTCTCTCAGTGCAAAGCTCGGTATTCCCATCACTCAGGGAAATTTGCCCTGTCCTGCATCACTTCAACTCTGATGCTCATGTCCCAGGTTGCATACTCTGTAATACAGACCATCTTGTAAATTCTTGACTTTGACCATGAGATTCTCTGTCCCTCTAACATGAAACCACACTGCTCACAAGTCCATAGATACTCAAAAGACTGCACTGATTTATTATAATGAATTGTTCCTTTTCTCTGACCTCTGATGCTTGTTAGCATTAGATGCTATTAATCATGTAGACTCAGGAATTGGGATCTAAGACTTGAGTTTTGTATTGCATTTTGGAAGTATTCCTAAGGCAGAGAGAAGAACTACATCAGTATTAATCAAGCAAGGGAGATTAGATCACAAATTTTCAGGATGTCAATGGGTGTTACATTTAAACAATAAATAGGATTGCTCCCCACAGCCTGAGCTTCAGGTTCTTCTGGGTAGAATGAGCTGCTTTTGAGAATGGAAAAAAGTTTTATCACAAATCCAAACAAATCTCAGGAATGCAAGAAAAAAGGGACTCTGGGACTTTCTCCTATAAAAATAGCTACCAAGATTTACTATGTAAACATTTCTAGTGTATGGTAAAACATGAAGGCAGTGAATATACTTCAGGTTCTGTCTTATCCATATATGCCATGGAAAGGAGGCCCAATAACATATGTGTGCCCCTTTAATCATGCCCTAGAGAAGGCCAAGGGAAAAAGTCCCACAGGAATTCCTAAGAAGAAAGTTAGATCATATCTGGGCATTCAGGGAATGAGCCTCAAGTGAAGACTAAGTGAAAGGAAGTCCTCTGCTGGATTCCTAAGAGGAGCATACAGGAAGTGGGCAAGTTATGTGCACTCAGGGAATGATAGACAAGAAAAGGCATAGTGCAAGGGCATCCACTGCAGGATTCCTAAAATTTCAGGAGGAGAAGGTACCTGCATGTTTGCATTCAGGAATCAGACCTGAGAGAATGACAAGTGAAAGGAATTCTCTTCTGGATTACTAAGAGGAAAGGGAAGGAGAACACAACACATGTGCTCTCAGGGAAAAGGCAACTGCTTTCACTCTATCCTAACTTAAGACACCTAAGAAGTAAGGATGGGAAGTATTATATATACGTGCACTCAGGGGATTAGCCCCAAGAGAAGGTCAAGTGAAAGTGAGTCCTAAGGTTGATTCCTAAGAGGAAAGGGCAGGAAGAGGCCTGAATGTGTGCACTCAGCAAAGAGCCCAGAGAGAAGCTAAATGAAAGAGGTCCTATGCTGTGTTCCTAAGAAGGACATGAAAAGCCTTGCATTTGTGCATTCAGGAATCAGCCCTGAGAGAAGGCAAACTTAAAGAATTTTACACAGAATTTCTAAGTGGACAGGGCAGGAAGGGGACTTCATGTTTGCTCCCTGGAAATAAAAAATCCAAGAAATGCCAATTGCTTGGGATCCTAATCTGGATTCCTAAAAAGTAAGGATGGGAAGTTTCCTGTATGTGTGAACTCAGGGAATCAACCCCAAGAGAAGTGAAAGGAGACCTAGACTGGATTCCTAAAAGGTAAGGGTGGGAAGAGGAGAGAACATGAAGGTAGCTGCTCTCAGACCCATTTGTTATAAATTGATGAAGAAAATGTGTCTAGATGTCATATAGGGAGATAGTGAATCTTGGCTAAGCTCTTTTGTTTCCTTTATTTTGGTTTTGCATCAGGATAGTGAATTTCAGAGCTACTGCTCCTTTTCTGTATTTATTAATGAGAATTCACATAATTTGAAACAATGGGGCACTTTTTCTTATACGTATTTGATTATTAACCACAAGTCAAAAACATTCCAGGAGGCGATGTATTGATAATACATATCTAAGGGGTGGAAAATAAGTCACAATGAAGAGATCAACCTCACACTGCAAAGCCAGGTCTATTAAGATACAGTTCTCCATGGGTCTCTCATATTTCTGCACATCTTGTGAACAGAGATTCTAAGTGTCTTTGTTCTAGACTATCTTTTCAAAGATGTTTGTATAATGTACAACCTTGGAAGATAGAAATAGTGTGTCTCTCTTGAACAAAGATCAGGTTCATTTACTGTCCAGTATAATAAACACAGTATTATCTTCCTCCAGATCAAAGAGAAGGCATATATACTGCCCTTTATAAAATGATTGGGGTTCTCTAATCTCAGTATAGCTTCTCTGAAATGCAACCCATTCTTTGTGCAGACATTCACATAGGCCCATTTGTTGCCATTATGGAATGCGGGGCACTGATAAAAATATTCTGAAGCTCATGCTGCTTGCTGTGCTTTAATAATTTCATTTATCTCTGACACAGGAGTCTCATGTTTTCTGACAGTATCTTTGAAGCAGACTAATTTATTAGTTTGCAAGTAGTGTACATTCTGAGACCCTTCACAGTTCTTGACACAGCCTAGGTGGGTACTCAAGTCCCAAGTTCAAATATAAACAGGTTAGTGATCTAGCGTTTTTACTTTAGGGTACTTTGCTGTAGCTTACAAAAATTGATTACTCATTGAGAACTCGAGACCTATACATTATATATAATTCTATTAGAGATTTACTTATGACAGCATTAAATTGTTACCCAAACTAAATCATGAAGCTGAGAGTAAAGGAGAAGTTATAGGTCACACAAATTTCCTGAGAAAACTAGCATTATTAGAGGTTTATAATATGTTCATACTGAGAACTAGATATAAATAATTCAAGGGGGCAAGTAAAAGGACAATTAACAGAAGGAAATTCAGTGTACATAAATTGTATGTATATTTTAAGTAAACAATTTTATATTTTTCAGAGAGAGAGTGATACTAAATGAGAAGATTGAGAATGAGAGGAGGGAGGAAGAGAAGAGAGAGGAAAGGAGAGGGGAAAGAGATAGAGAAAGAATATGACTAGAAGTTCAAATAATGTGGATAATCAAATAATGTGGATAAACATATATCCTAGAAGAAAAGGTGGGAAGCATGCTGTTACATGGGCTGGTCCCAGTTCAGGCATGCCTCTCCATAAAGTGAGAAGCTATTTGTTCTGAGTGTGATTCTAGTGTTTAAGGTATGTTTTTCATATAATATGGCTTCTACAAACCAGCTAGTCACTTCATTTGGTGCTAAATTCAAGAAACATCAACATACTCTCATGCTTAGGGAAATTCATGTGTTGGACTTTTTAGGTAATTCTTTAGCCCCTGATGTGTGACCTTCCTAAGGAATTTTTAAGTGTAATTTTGACTTAATATGATTTTTTGTTCCTAACTATCCAAACATTTCTTTCTCCTTCTAAGATACAGTTCCATGACTGTAACCATCAGAAATAAGTCCACACGACAGATGCCACCCTAAGCATCTCAGATAGAAAGGAATTTAATATAGGGATTTAGAATATTAAACAACCATTGGAAGTGCTAGATAAATAAGAGTCAGAAATAACACACTTGATTTTCAGGAAATCTGGAAGTATAGGACTCTGAGCAAACCACTGATGATGATCTCGGCTGCCTACAGGACTAAAGCATGCAGCTCACAGGAGCTCACTCTAAGCCTACTGCAAACTCCTTTGCAATTTCCCAAGAGTCCTTTTTAATATTGCTGGATCATAAGAACTCCTACTTTTCTTCTGCCTTCCAAAAAATGTGGGTCCTTCTTATTGGCAAAATTTAACCCAGAACTCTTCTAGCAGTGGACTCTTAAAAATGTAGTTCTGAAGCTTCTCTACTGTGATACAGATGCAAGTATAAATCAGCGTCTGGATCATGTTGCTTTAATACAATCTGGCACACTCTACTCTTTTCACAAGTCATTATCTAAACACACTATATTTAATTTTCAAATGACGAAAATGGCAATGGTGACAAAATCCTGCTTTCACCTAACATGATGTTGCTATCTATTTCTGATATAAGACACCTTCACTCTCTATGCCCAATATAAACCTTAAAGACCCAACATTCCTTTATTCATTATTCTGTGATATTTATTCCCCTTCTGTTTCAGTCACAATTCTTTTTTGATGTTCTGTAATCTTAAAATTAAATTATAAAGTTAACTACTTTGAATGCACATTACAGAAAATAGCATGTGAAAAGAAGATAAAATGCATAGAAGAAAACATAGGAACTAAACTCAAGGACCTTAAACTTTAAGAGGATTTTATGAATTTGACCTCAAAAGCAAGGGAAGTAAAAGCTAAAATAAATGAATGAGACTACATCAAACTAAAAAGCTTCTGCTCAGCAAAAGAATCCATAAACCAGGTAAATAGACAACCATCCAAATGGGAAATATATTTGCAAGCAACACCTCCGATAAGGGCCTAATATCCAAAATATACAAAGAACTCATACAACTCAATAACAATGAAAAAACAAACAAGCCAATCAAAAAAGGGGCAAAGGACTTGAATAGACACTTCTCCCTAGAGGACATACAAATGGCCAACACATATTTGAAAAGATGCTCAACATCACTAGCTATTAGGGAAATGCAAATCAAAACCACAATGAGATTCCATCTCGCATCTGTTAGAATAGCTATAATCAACAGAACAAGTAATAACAAATGTTGGAAAGGATGTAGAGAAAAAGGAACCCTCATACACTGCTGGTGGGACTGCAAATTGATACAGCCACTATGGAAAACACTATGGAGTTTCCTCAAAAATCTAAGAATTGATCTACCATATGATACAGCAATCCTCTACTGGGAGTTTTACCCCAAAGACTTGAAAATCCATATGCGAAAAGATATCTGCACACCAATGTTCATAGCAGCACTATTCACAGTGGCCAAGACATGCTAGCAACCAAAATGTCCTATGATAGATGATTGGCTAAAGAAGCTGTGGTACATATATACAATGGAATATTACTCAGCCATAAGAAGAGATAAAATACTGCCATTTGCGATAATATGGATGGACTTTGAGATAATCATGCTAAGCGAAATAAGCCAGACAGAAAAAGTTGAAAATCACATGATATCACTTATATGTGAGATATAAACCTAAAAGCAACAAATGAGTAGGACAAACAAACAGAGACTCATGGACATGGACTATAGACTAGTGGTTATCAGAGGGTAGGGAGTGGGGGAGGGAGGAGCTAGATGGGGTAAAGGGGGTCAAATATGTGGTGACAGAAAGAAATCTAACTATGGGAGGTGAACACACCGTGTAAATATATATATATATATGCCTTAATATAAAATGTACAGCTGAAACTTATTGGATTTTGTTACCCAATGTCACCATAAAATAAATAAATTAATTAATTAAAAGAAAAAGAAGATAGAGGACATAAGTTGGTTAATATATATGAATATATGATAAAGCGAGCAGAAAACAATGCTTAAAATCTAGTGTCTTGAATTCTATAGTTGGTCATAATGTGGGTGTTTATAACTTCTTCTATTACCCAATAGATATTTCCGTTACTGACAGCTGATTGTGGTGGTTTACCTCTCCTAAAAGATGTGAATCCTTAAAGATCTTATTTGCATTGGGTTGCTATATATTCCATCGATTTTTAGGATTTACACAGAAGCCCTCCAAAAATTGCTTGAATTCTATACTCAGCACATATCTACCTTGACCCCATCGTGAAGCAGCAATGCTGCTTTCTCTTAATAATCAGGATCAATTAACACAGGAAATTGAGTAACATTTTGCCTGTTAATTAACTAGTATGCTGAATCCTAAATGGCTCATTTGGCAATTTCAGTTTTCACATTACTGGGAGAATTGCTGTGGCTCTGGTGGAACTAATATTTTAAACCAGCAGAGCTCTCAATGATGTGAGGGATTAATTGTAATCAATCTGCCACCTGGTAAGTCATTTCCCTCTTCCTCACAATGGCGCCATGTTGAGTTCTCAGCATTTGTCCTTCTCACTGGCAGATTAGTCACTCAGCAGTGGGAGTACAGAATCAGTAGGAAAACTAAGAAATGGTGACTTACCTAAGGTAAATAGAAAATCAGGGCAAGGCCTATTTCTTATATGTAGGTATTCTCAAACCTATATTACTGCTCATGTCATTTATATAAAGTTTTGTCCCCACTGGATAAAAAAAAAAAAATCTGCAAATAAATGTCTGCATTATCTTTCCCATTCATACCTCATTGTCTCCCAAGCAATTTGGAGACAAAATCCACTAAGATTGTACAGCCAGATTACTCTATACTACCTGAGGTGGCTGGATCACATGCTTTCTTCTGGCTTTCTCATAGTAAAAGCCAGAAACTCGTCTCAAAATAGAAAATTTGAAACTTGTCTCAAAATGTTTTTGAGTCTTAATGGGTACAATATTGATATTGCCAAAATAATTTAATAATAGTAAGCAATTCCAAGGAACTTAAACCATTGTCAATTCTATATCTGTAATAAATTATATAATCCTCATTAACACCATCAGGTGGTAGGTACTTTTCAGGAGGTGGGTCCTAAATCACACCTATTTTATAGATGTGGAAACTAAGGCAAGCTGTTTAAGTTACTTGTCAAAGATCACACAGCTACAGTCTGGTGGATTCAAACACAAGCATTTTGGTTTCGAAGCTCATGCTTCTATCCTCTTAGCTATATTTCTCACACTCAGCCCACAATGGCACATTTTTTGCTAAATCCATTTTGAACTTTAATCAGTAATCCACCTTCTAGTTTGCTGTTGAATTTCTCCAGGAAAAAAAAAAAAAGAAAACAGTACATAGTCTAAAAACTTTAATGTTTAAAAGGTGTTGAGTTAAGCCATATTTTATATCTTTACACTAGTTTAAATCTTAACAGAAAATTTTTGAGTTTAGGCATTGAGAGACTGTTTTGATCATCATTAGAGCTTAAAAAAATTCTCTAATTTTATTTTGGCAATGTTCAAGTTCCTTACCAATTAATCAGATATAGCCTCAAATAATAAATATTCAAAGGCTTTGATTTACCTAAGGATTTTCCTTTGTGCATTTATTTCCTCACTTAAAAAATCATTGTGGCTTTTTATGGTATATTGAAGATTTTGCAACCTTTTAATTATCTCTGAGCTTGGATAGCTAAACAGGTTTGAGAAAATTAAATCGGTGAAGATGGAATAAAAGCATTGCAATATTACTAATCACATGAATGAGCCCTGGTTAATATGTGAGTTGGTACCAAGTGTTGGTTCAACTTGGTATGTTAAATTCGAGGGAAAATTGATAGACAAGAAAACAAACGAATGTTTGCCAAATCGATGAGCTAGATATTGATTTCCTGACTTCTACTGTAGAATCATTTAGGCTTTCAGTTGAATACATGGGTAATTGAGACAGAGAGGAAAGACATGAAAAATACATCTCCACTTTTATTAGGACGTTCCATCCCTATCTACAAATATTCACAAACAATGTAAAGACCATGCCGACAATATTGAGAACATTACTCTAAAATTGCTGATAGCATCTGCACCTGTGGATGGTCTGAGGGATACAGTATTGGCCATGTAGATGGATCCATATTTTAAGAGCAAAATCTAAATGATTCTTTAATAAGGGGTCAAATTGCATTACCCTGAGGTGGTTTTGTGCAACCATAACCACAGATCAAGCCTTACTTTCCTCTGAGGCAAGCAAGGGGTTGTACCTCTTTGATGAACAAAACAGCTACATTAGCTCTTTAAATATCAGTACAGTTAGCATAAGGAACTATAAAGGAACAAAATAGTCACAGTCAGTAAGCCACTTACAAACTCTTAATATTCAAAGGAAGAAAGTTAGCATTTAATCATGGAAGTAGTCACACTTAACAATGACATTTAAAAAATTATCATTACTGAAGAAGAAAGAAGTGTGACTGATGTGTGTAAAAGGAAAAATATACCATCTCCACTGTCAAAATGAACCTTCACGAGGACAGATGGCATAAGCTGGAGAGTCAGTATAAGTCTTTCTAAGGACCTAATGTAAAATGTTCACCCAAGATATTTGACCTGGGTTGCTCCTTTGCTCTACATAAAGCAAAACAATTTCCTCTTATTTCACTTGCCAATTTCTTTCTTCATCTTTTCTTTTTGCTCTTCGAGTCTATCTAACTTTAATTTCCCACTTTTCTTGCATCTATTATGGGCTGAATTGTGTCTCCAAAAATGATATATTCAAATCCTAACCACCAGTTCCTGAGAATGTGGCCTTATTAGGAAATAGGATCTTTCCAATTGTATTTCAGGGAAGATGATGTTATACTGGATTAGGCTTTTGAGGTTAAATTCATAAAATCCTCTTAAAGTCCAAGGTCCTTGAGTTTAGTTTCTATGTTTTTTTCTATGCATTTTATTGTTTCAGGCCTTATATTCAGGTCCTTAATCCATTTTGAGTTAATTTTGGTGTGTGGTGATAGACAACAGTCTAGTTTCATTCTTTTGCGGTGGGTTTCTAGTTTTCCCAGCACCTTTTATTGAAGAAGCTTTCCTTTCTCTACTGTATGTTTTTGACTTTCTTGTCGAAAATTATTTGCCCATATAAATATAGGTTTATTTCTGGACTCTCAATTCTGTTCCACTGGTCTGTGTGTCTGTTTTGCTGCCAATACCAAGAATTAACTTTTTGATACATGGTGGTAGAAGGGTTGGATACCTGGAAGGGGAAAAATAAATCTTATCATATCACACAAAAATAGTAACTCATAATAGATCACACCTAAACATAAAAGTTAAAACTGTAACATTTTTAGAAAAAAAAGAAGGAAGAAAAAACCTCTGATCTTGAGACATCTTTGTGACCTTAAGATATATATTTTATATAGAATATGAAATGCATAAGCCATAAAATAAAAAAATAATAAATTAAGCTGCATTAAATTGAGAACCTATATTCATTAATGAAGAGTGTTAAGAAGACTAATAGGCAAAAATGCACCCCGGGGAAAATATTCCCAAAGCATTTATTTGACAAAGGATTAGTATTCTGCAAATAAATATCATTTATACTATTAATATAAATATATAATAAATATATATGTGTATTTTTCAATTCAATAATGAGAAGACAAAAGACAAATATTGGGGAAAATTTTGAAAAGACGCTTTAATAAAGAACATATAGGAATGGCCAACAAACATACATGAAGATGATCAACATCATTAGTTATCAGGGAAATGCAATTTAAAACCACTGTGTGATATCAGTATACATCTCCCAGAAGACAAAGCATTAGTGTGGTTGTGGAACTATTGGAATTCTCATACTTTACTAGAGTCAATCACTTTGGATAACAATTTAGCAATTTCTTATTACACTAAAAATATACTACCATATGACCCAGCTGTTCCACTTCCCATTCCTAGTTACTTATCCAAGAAAAATAAAAGCATGTGTCCACATAAAATTTTAAATATAAATATTCTTAGCACCCCTATTCTTAACATCCAAAATCTGAAAACAATCCATATGTTAATCAACAGATAAATGGATAAACAGACTATGTTATATTCACATAATGAAAAACTAGTCAGCAATAAAAGGAATGAACTACTGGTACAACGACATGGATGGATTTCAAAAACAGGTTTATTGAAAGAAGCCAGACGTATACACACCAAACAAAAAACCAGACTATCTAAATTTATTTACATATGTCTTTATGAAGGTCAAAATTAATCGATAGTTAAAGAAATCAGAGCATATATTATCTGGGTCAGGAGGTGGGAAGGACTGGCTGCATGGAACATGGATAAACTTTCTGGGATAATGAAAAACTCCTATATTTTGATTAAAGTGCTGGTCAAAATGGTATATAAACTTTTAAAAACTCTTTAAACTGCACTCATAAAATGAGTGCCTATATTGCATGTGAATTTTACTTTAATAAAGTTTATTTAGTAAAATAAAATAATTGGAGAAGAGAATAACCATTTAGATACAATAATATTTATCTCAATATCACTTTCAAAAGCAAAAAGTGTTTGATAATAGAGATGTGTTCTCTTAGTTTGCCAGGGCTGCTGTAACAAAACGCTGTAATCCCAGTGGCTCAAACAACAGAAATTTATTGTCTCACAGTTCTGGAAGCTAGAGGCTGAGATCAAGGTATCAGCAGGGCCATGCTTCCTCTGAAGGTTCTAGGGAAGGATCTGCACCAGGCTTCTCTCCTAGCTTCTGGTACTTCATTACTACCATCTCCTCATGGTATTTTCCCTGTGTGCATGCCTGTTTGCCTTTCCACATGAGTGAAGGAGTGAAAGGCCCAGCTCTGTAACCATAGAAACCTCCCTTGAAGACTTTCCTTAAGGACCTCCCCAAAACACCTTTTTATAGTTATAAATTACTCCAAATCCTATGGTACAAACACCATAAAAGCTTCTGGCTTAAACCAATCACAAACACATGCACAGAAAGTACTACCCCAATCTGCCCACAATCTCAGCCTCATTATACCATCATTATAACATCATGCCTATGCCTGGAATTTCATGAATTATAACAGACTGAATTCTGGGTAAGCAAATGAGTAGTATGCAAAAGGTTATATAGCAGCCAACTGTCAGTCAAGGAAACTTCACATACGGATCATCTAGGACCTGCCATCGTGGCCCAAATGTAAATAGACTTTCCCACTTCTGCGCTGTTATAGATCTCTTCACTGAAAACCCACACCTCCCTTGGAGTGTACTATTTTAGCTTTTATCTTTTCACCTCCCAAATTCCACAGTGCTACAGCCTTCCTTAGTGTGGCCCGTCTCCTTCTAAAATGTACTTTTAACAAATCTCACTTTTTCTAAATTTTTCTGACCTGTAATTCTTTACTAAGTCAGTGGGGAAGAACTGAAGGCCCCCATCATACCACTGGAGCAACTCGGGATTTCATATCACCCCAGCGGTAGCAATATTATCTCATCTCAAATAAGGTCACTATTTGAGGTACTGGGTTTAAGATTTCAAATTATGAACTTTTTGTAGAGGACACAATTCAACCCATGTGTTTAAAATGATGCTGTACCTATAAATCAGAATAGTATTCAGCTTTTAAAAGTCGTATTCCCAATTATAACTAAAGATATTGTAAAATACTACACTGTGGTGTTAAATTAAATGAATAAAATCAGCTTAATAAATATACACACATATGTATCTATCTCTCTCTATAAAAACATAAATCTATATATGATGTATTTGTATGATTATTTTTATAAGTACAATTCTGTGCATAAGATAGGCACATTAATATTTTGTTATTTTTGTGGTGGTACAGTTAGAAATTTTTTGAATGGTAGCTAACTATACCATAGGGATGAATTTAGCTTTCTGAGTACTCTTCTTCATTCTCCACAACTTCACACAGAATAACAAAAGCTAATTACTTTAGATGACAGTTGGAAGCTCTTCTATCATGCACAGATAGTCTGTATCAATAGGCTTATTGTATTCTTTGAAAGATGTTTTTCCAAATGTCTCTAGATGTTAGGAGCATAATAGAAATATTTGATTTCAGACAGAGCACATCAACTAATGGACAATTGGTTCACTGAGTCTAAAACTTCAGATCCTGTAAACAAGTGATCAAATTCCCTGAAAAAAAAAACAATTTAAATTAGTTGTCTTTTATACATATTTCGTTCATAATATTATTTCCACACAGACCAAAGTGTAGCCAAGTTTGACAGGAAAGCAGCAAC
>NW_011889362.1:1107412-1129253 GCF_000151845.1 Pteropus vampyrus | reverse complement strand
AATCTCAACTACAAGCGAAAGACAGACACAATCCATACAAGGGACACATCTGGAGTATTTGGCCTAGGTGACCAGGGAGACTGTGCTACTGGGACCCACAGGATCCCTACTACATAAGGCCACCCTGACAAGGCTGGGAGACATAGCTGATCTACCTAGTACATAGAAACAAACACAGAAAGGCAGCCAAAATGAAGAAACAAAGAAAAATGTGTCAAATAAAAGAACAGGAGAAACTTACAATAAAGAACTAAATGAAATGGAGAAAAGCAATCTACCAGCTACCAGATACAGTTCAAAATATTGTTTATAAAGATGCTTAAGAAACTTAGTGAGAAATTCGACAAAAAGATAGTATACAAAAAGGGAACATAGAAATCATTTTTAAAAAGTCAGATATGAAGACTACGATAACTAAAATGAAGAGTTCACTAGAAGAAATTAACAGCAGATTAGATGAGGCAAAGGATTGAATCAGCAATTTGGAAGAAAAAATAGCAGAAAACACCCAATCAGAACAGCAACAAGAAAGAAGAATCAAAAAAAAAAAATGAGGATAATTTAAGGGATCTCTGGGACAACATCAAGCATACAATATTTACATCATAGGAATGACAGGAAAAGGACAGAGAAAACAAGGGATTGAAAAGCTATTTGAAGAAATAATAACAAAACTTTTCTAGAATCTTAAAAGCAGCAAGAGAAAGCAGTTAGTTATCTACAAAGGTAAATGTCAACTGATTTCTCAACATAAACTTTTCAGGCCTGAAGGGATTGGCACAAAATATTCAAAGTGATGAAAGCAAGGACCTATAACAAAGTCTACTCTACCCAGCAAGGCTATCACATAAAATTGAAGGAGAGACAAAGAGATTCCCAGACAAGGAAAAGCTAGAATTCACCACCATAAAAAACAGTATTTAAAAAAAAGTTAAAGGGGCTTCTTTAAGATGAAAGAATGAAAAAAAAAAAACGAAAACAAATAAATATGAATAATAAAATTGCTGTATCTATGTACCTATAAAAATCACTATATAAATAAGTGAAGAGTTCCAATTAAAAGACATAGGGTAGATACATAGTTAAGAAAACAAGACGCATATATATGCAATCTACAAGAGACCCACTTCAGATCAAGATACTTACAGAGACTAAAAGTAAAAGGATGAAAAGAGATATTCAATGAAAATGGAAATGAAAAAAAAAAGCTGGGGTAGCAGCACTTGTATCAGTCAAAATAGACTTTAAACTAAAGCCACAGGAGATAAAGAGCAATTAGGTGGATAGTTTTATAAGCTATATAAATGTCTCACCAATACACTGTATTCTTGAATCTAATTAAATATAATTAAAAAATTCTCTACAATATTGGTGTTTCTTATGTCATCACCTATCTGACTGAAAGCAGAACCTTATGGAAATGAGTCTTCCATAAATACTCCCTTCAGTGTATGTCTATAGCCAGGAGAGAGAACAGGTATAAATCTATCAAAAAATCCCTTGGGGGGAGTGGTTTTCCATGGGCAGTAAGAAATCGGAATGACCACTTGGACCCGCATAACGAATATTATCATAATCTTTCTTATCTCCCACTTGTTCTCCTAAAAATTAATTTCTCTTTTCTAAAGAAACATTATTAGTTCTTCCCAAAGAAGCATTATCTACCCTCTCCTTTTTCTCTGCTAAATTAGGTATATAAGCTTCTAACATTAACCATTTATCTAACTAGCTACTTCTTTTGTATGCTATGCATGTAGATAAATCCTTTTTGTTGTTGTTGTTGTTAATCTATCTTTTGTTGGTCAAATTAGCAAGCATCCCCCAACACACACACACACACACACACACACACACACACACACACACACATACACACACGCTAAGAATATGGAATAAAAAATCACGTTTTGTAGGACATTTGGGTAGTCAAATATTCACATCGTGATAGTGAGACAACACACAAAGGAAATCAAAATGTTTATTGAGATATCACATAATTTTTTCATTTCTTTAAATATTTAAGCAAAATAACTTCATGTGGGAGGGCCTGATTTTGGTCACAGAATTTTGTATTGAGAATAGTTTTGAAGACACAGTTACTGTACTGTGAATATAATTTTGAAAGTAAATTCATATCCTGATTGGCACCTGGGAGACTGCCTTGTATCATTTTTTTTCAACCCAATATCAATGGACTTGAATTTTTTAAGCCCAGAACATTTTGTATAATAAGTCAGATCATGTTAGCGAGGACACTAGTCCATACAGTAAGAGAAATGGACACTTTGGGGGGAATATGAATAACTTGTAGCCAATAATATTTCCTTTACTGTTGCACTCGTTGTTTCATTGCACTGAAGAATGATCTTATACCTGGAAGTTTAATACTAAATTGAAGTTAAGTAAAGTAAAATAAACAAAATTCAACCAAGTGAATTTAAAGATCTAGTTGGCTTTATTAAGCAATTCATAAATCGAAAATCATCTCATCTAGCATCTAGAAGTGCACTCTGGAGAACTGTACAAAATAAAAGATTTTTATAGGAAGAAGAATGAGAAAAGAAAGATGTTAACGACAACAACAAAAAGAATTATTTGGGGACTAGGACATCTTCTTTTGAGAGAAAGGGACCAAGCAAGGGTTTTATCATGCAGATTAACTCTTCTTTTTAGGAGGGATGGAGAGGGTCCAAGTACAGATTATTTTAATGGTGCTTCACAAAATTTCATACTAGTTAATTAAGGTTATGTTTCTGCTATGATGTAATAACTATGTATAATGTCACATGGTTACTAGATTTATTGGGATGATCACTTTGTAAGTTATATAAATGTCTAATCACTAGATTGTAGATCTGAAACTAATATAATGTTATATGCCAACAGTATTTGAAAAAAGATAAAATTATTTTTTAAAAAGATTATGTGCACTTCTGAGTATTTATCCAAAGAAAACCAAAACAATAATTTGAAAAGATCTATGCATCCCTATGTTCATGGAAACACTATTTCAAATAGCCGAGATATGGAAGCAACCTAAATGCTCATCGACAGACAATTAGATAAAGAAGTTATGGTTCATATGTAAAATATAATATTACTCAGCCATGAAAAAAATGAAATTCTACCATCTGCAATGACATGGATGGACTTAGACGTTATTATGCTGAAAGAAATAAGGCAGAGAAAGATAAATACCATATGATTTCACTTACATGTGGAATCTAAGGAACAAAAGAACAAACTAATTGAAAACAGATTCACAAATATAGAGGACAATCTGGTGATGGCAAGAGGGGAGGGGATTGAGAAGACTAGGAGAAAGCGGTGACAGGTTAAAGAAGTACACATTGGTAGCTGATAGATGGTCATAGGGAGGGGGAGCATGGCATAGGGAATGCAGTCTGCAGTAATATAATGGCTAGGTATAGAGCCAGAGGAGAGATAGAGCAACCAGGGGGGTCGTTTCATAAACTATATAAACAAATGTACTGTATACTTCACACAAATAATAAAATAAAATTTGAAAAAAAGATTATGTTTCTGGGACAGAATGAAATTGCAATTAGATTAGGTATTAAATCTAGGTTTAGTGTCATGGGTATTTAGCAAGAGTGAAGCCATTTTAGGAATGTGTGTGTGTGTGTGTGTGTGTGTGTGTGTGTGTGTGTGTGTGTGTGTGTTTTCTTTAATACCACTAAATAGAAGGATACTCGTTAAGCAGAATAATATTTTCTGGATCCCTTGGTGGTTTTGCTAAAAGTGTTATAACTGCTATTGTCATGTCTAAACTGAAGCTAATACTACTATATATTCGGACATTGTTAGGTTTAATTACTATTCACAGAATCATTAAAGATAAAGAAATGCTAATTACATGAGTGAACCTTGTAGTTTTTTAGGTACTATTCATTGGATTAGGTTTGGAATAGTGTCTCAAATAACGCCAGAGGCAAGTTAGAAAATTAACTGAGCTCATTAGGAAATTTAATTCATTTATGTCAGTAAACAAGAACTGTGGTTTTCCAATAAAATCTCATCTAAGCAGTTTGCCAGATAATGGAATTTGATAGGCAACTCTAAGCCACTAGAAGACAAGTTAGGAAAAGTACAGCATCAGTACAAATGTTTTTAGGCTCACGATATACTATGGCTAGGAAATCATTGCTGCTATCTTGACTCTTTTCACCTCTTCAACAGGTTTATTGTGACTTGCTTACATTTATTTAAATGTCATTTATTTTTTCTAATGGTTTCACAAATCTAAAGTTGCTGTTTTAAAGAAGTCTCTTTTCCCACTTAATCTCTATGAGATATTATACTCATGTCAATATCTTGAGGAAAGTGTATTTAAAATAATTCAGAATTTTTAATTTTTTAAAAATTAAGTTTATCGGGGTAACTTTGGTTAATAAAATTCTATAATTTTCAGGTGTACATTATAATTTGACATCTGTATATTCTGTTGTGTGTTTACCACACAAAGTCCAGTCCTTCAGCTACCATATATTTGATCCCCTTTACCTTGTACGCCCTCTCCCTACACCCCTATATTTAACCCCCTTTACCACTTCTACCTCCCCACTCCCCCCACCCTCTACCCTCTGGTAACCAGTAGTCTATAGCCCATGTCCATGAGTCTCTGCTTGTTTGTCCTGTTCATTTGTTGCTTTTAGGTTTATATCCCACATGTAAGTGATATCATGTGATTTTCAACTTTTTTTGTCTGGCTTTTTTCGCTTAGCATGATTATCTTGAGGTCCATTCATGTTGTCGCAAATGACAATATTTCATCTCTTCTTATGGCTGAGTAATATGCCATTGTATATATGTACCACTGCTTCTCTATCCAATCATCTATCATAGGACACTTCGGTTTCTTCCATATCCTGGCCACTGTGAATAATGCTGCTATGAACATCAATATGCAATTATCTTTTCGGATATGGATTTTGAAGCCTTGAGGTAAATAACCAGTAGAGGGATTGTTGGATGATATAGTAGATCAATGATTAGTTTTGAGGAAACTGTATACAGTTTTCCATAGTGGCTGTACCAATTTGCAGTTCCACTAGCAGTGTATGAGGGTTCCTTTTTCTCTGCATCCTCTCCAGCATTTGTTATTACTTATCCTTTTGATTATAGCTATTCTAACAGGTGTGAGGTGGTATCTCACTGTGGTTTAGATTTGCATTTCCCTAATAGCTAGCGATGTTGAGCATCTTTTCAAATATTTGTTGGCCACTTGTATGTCCTCTAGGGAGAAAGGTCTCTTCAGGTCCGCAGTCCATCATTTTTTGTTGTTGTTGTTATTGAGTTGTATGAGTTATTTGAATATTTTGGATATTAGGCCCTTATCGGAGGCATTGCTTTCAAATATATTTTCCCATTTGGATGATTGTCACTTTATTTTGTTGACAGTTTCTTTTGCTGTGCAGAAGCTTTTTAGTTGGATGTAGTCCCATTCATTTATTTTAGCTTTCACTCCCCCTGCCTTTGAGGTCAAATTCATAAAATCCTCTTTAAGTCCAAGGTCCTTGAGTTTAGTTCCTATGTTTTCTTCTTTGCATTTTATTGTTTCAGGTCTTATGTTCAGGTCTTTAATCCATTTTGAGTAAATTTTAGTGGGCAATGATAGACAACAGTCTAATTTCATTCATTTGCAAGTGGCTTTCGAGTTTTCCCAGCACCATTTATTGAACAGACTTTCCTTTCTCCACTGTAAGTTTTTAGCATTTTTCTCAAAAATTATTTGCCCATATAAATATCAGTTTACATCTGGACTCCCGATTCTGTTCCACTGGTCCGTATATCTGTTTTGCTGCCAATACCATGCCGTTTTGATTACTGTTGCTTTGTAGTGTAATTCGAAGTTGGGCAGAGTGATTCTGCCAGTTTCATTCTTTTTTCTCAGGATGACTCTGGCAATTTGGGGTCTTTTGTGCTCTCATACAAATCTGATGACTTTTCGTTATACTTCTTTAAAAAACGCTGATGGTATTTTGATGGGGATTGCATTAAATCTGTATAATGCTTTAGGTAATAAGGTCATTTTAACTATGTTGATTCTTGCAATCCAAGAACACAGAATATCTTTCCATCTCTTTGTATCTTCTTTGATTTCTTTTAATACGGCACTGTAGTTTTCATTATATAGGTCCCTCACATGTTTCGTTAGATTTATTCCTAGGTATTTTATTCTTTTCGCTGCAATTGCAAAAGGAATTATTTTTTCCACTTCTTTTTCTGACACTTCATTATTAGAATATAGGAACGCTATGGATTTTTGAACATTGATTTTGTATCCAGAGATTTTACTGTATTTGTCTATTATTTCTACTAGTATTCTTGTGGAGTCTTTAGGATTTTCTATATAGAGAAACAAGTCAACTGCAAAGAATGACAGTTTGATTTCTTGGTTTCCTATTTGGATGCCTTTTATATCTTTCTCTTCTATGATTGCACTTGATAGGACTTCCAATGTTATATTGAGTAACAGTGGCTATAGTAGACAGCCTTGCCTTGTTCCTGATCTTAAGGAGAAGGTTTTTAGTTTTTTACCATTAAGTATAATGTTGGCTGAGGTTTTGTCATATACGGCTTTGTAATATTAAGATAATTTCCTTCTATACCGATTTTGTTAAGTGTTTTGATCATAAATGAATGCTGTATCTTATCGAAGACTTTTCCTGAATCTGTTGATATGATCATATGATTCTTAGATTTTAATTTATGTGGTGTATCACATTAATTGATTTACATATGTTGTACCATCCCTGTGCCACTAGGATGAAGCCCACTTGATCATGGTGTATAATTTTTTTAATATGTTGTTGTATTCGGTTCACAATTATCTTATTTAGGATTTTCGCATCTGTGTTCATGAGAGATATTGGTTGGTAGTTTTCTTTTTTGTGTTATCTTGACCAGATTTTGGTATCAGAGTAATATTGGCCTTATAAAATGAGTTGAGAAATATTGCCTCCTCTTTGATTTTTTAGAAGAGTTTGAGGAGAATATGTATGAAATCTTTTTTGAATTTTGTTAAAATCACTGACAAAGTCATCCGGTCCTGGATTATTACTTTTTGGTAGGTTTTGATGATTGTTTCAATTACATCCTGCTGATTGGTCTATTTATATTTTCCAATTCTTTCTGATTCAATCTAGGAAGGTTATATTTTTCTAAGTACCAGTCCATTTATTCTGTTATTAAATTTAGTGTTACATACTTTTTCATAGTATTGTATGATCCTTTGTATTTCTGCATTGTGTGTCATCATTTCCATTCTTTCATCTCTAATTTTGTTTCTTGTGTCCTTTCTGTTTTTTCTTTAGTGAGTCTAGCCAGCAATTTGCCAATTTCATTAAACTTCTCAGAGAACCAACTTATTGTTGCATTTATTTTTTCTATTGATTTTTGTTTAGAATTTCATTTGTTTCTGCTCTAATTTTGATTTTTCTTCCCTTCTGCTGAATTTAGATTTCATATTTTATTCCTTTTCTAGTTTTTTGTTTGTTTGTTTGTTTGTTTGTTTAAGATGAAGTGTTAGGTTGTTTATTTGGGCTTGTTCTTGTTTTTGAAGATAGGCCACTAATCATATGAATTTCCTCTTATGACCGCTTTTGCTCTGACCTAAAGTTTAGAGATGTTGTACTATCATTATCATTCGTTTTTATGTATCTCTTAATGTCTTTTTTTTTTTAATTTTTTTCTCTGATCCAGTTACTCTTCAGTAGCATGTTGTTTAATTTCCACGTATTTGTGGTTCTTCCTCATTTCTTTTTGCAGTTAATCTCTAGTTTCAAAGCCCTATGATCAGAGAATATGGTTGGTATTATTTAAAAACTCTTATATTTGTTGAGACTATCTCTGTGTCCCAGTATGTGGTTGTTTCTTGAGAATGTTCCATGTGCACTAGCGAAGAATGAATAAGCAGCTGTTTTGTGATGGAAGGCGCTGTAAATGTCAGTTATGTGTAGTTGGTCTAATGTATCATTTAAGGATGTTATTTCCTTATTGATTTTATGTTTGGATGATCTGTCCATATCTGACAGTGGGTATTAATGTCCCCTACTATGATAGTGTTTTGGTCTGTTTCTCCCTTTAGTTCTGTTAGTAATTGCTTTACATATTTCGGGGCCCCTGATTGGGAACATAGATGTTAATAAGTGTTATGTCTTCTTGGTGCATGATTCCCTTTATCATTATGAAGTGTCCCTCAGTATCTTTCTTTCTTTCTGTTTTTTTTTTTTTTGAAGTCTATTTCATCTGATTTAGTATTGGTACCCCCACTTTTCTCTGATGCCATTTGTTTGAAATATCATTTTCTACCCTTTCATTTCAAGTCTATATTTGTCTTTGGAGTTGAGATGTGTCTCCTGGAGGCAGCATATGGTTAGGTTTTGTTTTTTTGATCCATTCTGAAATTCTGTGCCTTTTTATTGTTGAGTTCAGTCCATTTACATTTAGGGTGATTATTGAAATATAGTCTTCTTCTAGCCATTGTATCTTTTGATTTCTGGTTGGTCAGTGTTTCCATTACTTCTTTGTCCTTGTTTTTATGTTTTCTTTATTTTGATTGGTTCGTGTGGGTTTTCCCTCTGGTTCTTCTTGTTTTATGTTATATACTTCAGTTCTGAATCTTTCGTATGTGGTTACCATTACAAATATGTAAAGGATATATATATATATACAGTCATCCATTTTCTTCTGTGCATGACTTATCTCCATTCCTCTGCGAATTTGGATCTTAGAATCCTCCGTTTTCAGTCATTGTTATCTCAATTTGTCCCTTTGTATGCTGATTATTCATTACTATCTTGCTATAGCAATTCTATTTTTATTATATAAGCTTAAATTTCCCTGTTCTTATTAAGAATTGCTCTCCTCTGCTTATATTTGCCTGATACTCACCTTACTCCTAATTATGTTTCTTTTTTTTTATCTTTTTGTTTTAGGTGAGGTAACCCTTCTCAGTATTTCCTGTAGCGCAGGCCTCATAGCGGAGCATTCCTTTCATTTTTGTATGTACGGAAAGGTCTTAATTTCTCCTTTATATCTAATTTACAGCTTAGCCGAATACATCATTCTACAGCTGTTCCTTTCACTTAATAGTTTGAATATTTGATTACATTTCTTTCTGGCTTATGAGGTTTTTGCTGAGAAGTCCGACGATAATCTAATGAGTTTTCCTTTATAAGTTACCATTTTCTTCTCCCTGGCTGCCCTGAGAATTTTGACTTCGTTGTTGATTTTGATAATTTTAATACAATGTGTCTTAGTGAAGGGTTTTGGGGGTTGAAATAATTGGGTGTTCTGTTGACTTCTTGAATTCCAAGTTCCAGCTCGTTCCCTACATTTGGGGAATTCTCTTCAACTATTTGTCTGAAAATGCTTTCTATTCCCTGACCCTTATCCTCGCCTTCAATAATGCCCATTATTGTTATGTTTCCTCTCCTGACGGTATCAGCTAGTTCTTTTATTTCTTTTTCATTATTTTTCATTCTTCGTTTCCTCTCTTCTTCCTTATGATTGATTTCTAGATTTCTGTCTTTAATATCACTGATCCTTTCCTCCATTTGTTCGACTCTATTTCTCAAGCTTGCTATTTCATTTTTCAGCTCTTGCAGTGTTTTTTTTCCCCAGAAGATCTATTCTGTTATTTTTAAGGAATTCAATGTCCTTGTTATGCTCATCTATTTTTTTTTCCAATTCCTGAAATTATTGATATGAGTTGTTTCAGAACTCACTGAGTTTTTTCAGAAGTACTTTCCTGAATTCTCTGACATTTAAGTCGTGTATTTCTATGTCTGTAGCTTATTTTCTGGAGATTTTTTTTTCTTCCTGAGATGCCTTGTCATCTTGTTTATTCATGGTGTTTAATGGACTATTTCTCCACCTGGGCATTAATGGAAATGTATTCTGCATTTTTTCCAGAAAGAAGATTTATTATATAAGGTCTCTTTTTAGGCTACTGCAAAGAAGGCCTCTTGGTTTCCTTCTTTATATAAAGCCTTACTAATAGCTTCTTATTTTCTTATAGATATTTAATCATGCTTGCTACCCTGTCAGTGTTAGCAACAGTTTTGATAGTGTTTGCTGAGATTCCCCTGGGGCTCCACAATGTTCAGTCTCAGAGGGTATGGGTGGAGGGCCCCTCTGGGTTGGAATTTGGGGGCTATGACTCAGCCTCAGTTTTGCAACCACAGCCAGTAAAAATCAACTTTTGTTTTTCTGTCATCCCACTTCTCTGCTTTCTGCCCTGATGACTTGGCCCTGACACTGCCCGTGTGGAACTCACAACTCTCTTAGGCAGGGCTCTTCTGGGCTTTTGCCACACCTTTTCCCCTCCCCATCCTTCTGCAGGTAGCTCCATCGTCTGCAAGTGTCAGCTTTTTTATTTCTCCCAGTCCACTGCCTGACACTCAGGGTTCTGACCAGTGGTAGCTCTTATGCGCAGATCCCATGCTCAGATGTGCTGGTGTGCAATTTGGATGTTGTCTGTTGAGTTTTAGATGTTCAACTTATTGTTGTTTCAAGGAGAGAGGTCTGGAGACGTCTCTCACTCGGCCATATTTCTCCATTCCTCCAACTCAGAATTTTAAAATCTAACAACCAAAAATTTTACCTTAAGCCTTACTACTTCCTCTGTGTAATCCTTTAATCAGCCTGGGAAAAATCATACATTTAATTCTATGTAATATTTGAGGGTAGTTTAATACTTTAATTAGCTATTTATATATGAAAAAATATAGACATAATTAAGGATATTCTGATTAATTAAAATCATTAGGAGGTATTAAATGTGAAAGAACAGATTTTTAATTAAATCTTTCAATTTTTCATTTCCAAAATCTTCTGTACTGACAAAAAAAGATAGTATGTTTTATTTGAGTCAGTTTTGCTATAAATAGCACAAATATAATATTAGATATTTTTTTTTAACAAGCTGGCTCTCATATTCTGAGTTTAGTTAAAGTTTTGTTTAACTCTTCACTTATTAAAGTGTTTTAGTGAGAGGAAACTTCATTGCTATTAATAAATGTTTTACTAGCACTGGAAGAAGTCAGAACTCCAAACGTTTAGCTTAAAAATTTCTCAAGGAGAAATACCTGCAAGAAAGACAGAACTGAATAAGTTGACCATGGTGTCCTTTTTTTTGTAGTGAAACAAGCACATTCTATCTATGCAGCAGTGCAAAAAGATAATCAAGAGACTGGAGCATTAAGTTTTGGAAGTAACTGCCAAATGCTAATAGAAAAGCAAGAGTAGTGGCAAGTCAATGTAAGATTTAGATGAAGTAGGAAAAAGTTTATTCTCCTCTGAGCATGATGAGGTTGATGGAAAACAATATCTGTGGAGCTATTGAAGTAAATGATTTTTTAAGGTTATAGTCCTCATATCTTCCTGAATTGCAGGCATAGGTGATGAGGGAGATATGCACTGAGTTTAAAATGTCAATTGTTTTTTTCTTTCCATCATTAAATTAAAATTTGCAGTATGCTGCCTTTACAGAAATAAAAATGAAAGCAAAAGCGAAATCATCTTTTGGAGAAGAAATCTAAACGAATTTGGGAGATAAACATGGTCTTATGAAAAGGATTACACTGTCACATCTGTTGCTCTCTAAAAACTGATTATTAAAGTTAGATGATGTTTCTTCTCTCACTGCACTATTTAACAAATTTCACTGATATTCTTCAAATACATGTGATTTAACTGTTGCCTAATATTTCCCAGTAGGAATATATTACAATTTACCTAATTATCTCCCTATTGTTGGACATGGATTATTTCACACATCACTGTGATGAATAGTTTTGTTCACTAATCCTTGCCCACATCTCTGATAATTTCTTTAAGATAGATTTCTAAAACTTTAGTTGCTAGACAAAGGAGGGGAATGTTTTATAATTTTTAAAGTGTTTGCTAATTTATATTTGCACCAACATAGCATGAAAAGGTTCATCACTTAAACCAAAAACTGTATATTACACTTTTTTTATCATTGTTAATATGATAGGCAAAACATTATTTCTATTTGTAGTTATTTGATGATTTACAAATGGATATTAAAAAGAATAGAATAAAATGTAGGACAAGTGTGCATATTTTGTTTTAGCTCTGTTTATTCGTTATTGATTTACCATTTATGTATTGAACTTTTATATCACTATTTTGGATCTTAAATCAGTATATGTGAATTATACTAATTATAGTTTTTAAAAAACTCATAGCCTGTTTGTAGAAATGGGTATATAAACAAATAATTATAGCACGTTTATATAACCGCCAAAAATACATAGAAAGTTCTTTGAGAACACAGAAGAAGAAAACAATGACAGGCCAAATGATGAAGAGATTGGGCTTCACAGAAGTAGTAGCATTTGAAATTAAATGTGGGACCAAGATTACCTGAGGTTCAAGTGTAGGAGGGGAAGGATGTTCCAGAATAAAGCAGAGAATGCATAAATTTAGGAAATATGAAGGAAATGGTGTGTTCAGAGAATTGTAAAGAGGTCAGTATAATTAACGTATGGAGTTCATTGTGGTGAGTGAGAGATAATGAATTTAGAAAAGTAAATTGTGATCAGATAATGAAAGATCAATCTCTTAAACTCTGACCCTCAACATAACATTTTAACTAGAGCAAGTGTTTCAACTATATATTTTAATAGCATAATGAATGTCTTTTTTCATAACACTTATCATCACATTTTAATTACTTATTCATTTCACTGTCTTTAGACTCATATCCATGAGAGCAGGGAGTATATCTGTCAGACTCACTGTCATATCACCAGTTTCTAGCACAGTACCTGTTGAATAAATGAATGGATTTATAACATAAGCATCAAGGATTTGTTAAAGCAAGGATTCGTTAGAGAAAATTAATGACTATATGTAAAATTAATTACAAATAAATATATTTAAACAACATTATGGTGAGTTAAAGAGTAGTCACCAGAGAGATATGCCTAAGACCTAACCCCCAGCAGCTGGGAATGTGACCTTATTTGGAAATAGGATCTTTGCAGATATACTTAAGGATCTCAAAATGAGATCATACTAGATTTAGGGTGGGCCTTAAATCCAAGGAGAGGAGTTTTTATATGAGAAAAGAGAAGGAAATTTTAGACACAGGAGCACAGAGGAGAGGGCTATATGAAGATGGAAGCAGAACTAGAGTTATTCTACCACTAACCAAGGAATGTATGAAGCCACCAGAGGGTAGAAAAGGCAAGGGAATATACTTCCCTAAAGCTTTAATAAGAAGCATGGCCCTGCCAAAATGTTGATATTTGGTCTTCTGGGCTCTAGAATTATAAGGGAATAAATTCTGTTGTTTTAAGCCACCCAGTTTCTGGTGATTTGTTATAGCAGGCTCAGAAAACAAATACAGATATATAATATATAACAAATACAGATATATAATATATATATATTCAATTATATATGTTTAATCACTAGGGGAAAAATGAGGAATAGAATAAAAAAATAAAGGCTGAAGATGGGATAAGAATTAAGGAAAGCATTTATTGTTAATGGAGCAGACTGGAAATGATAGGAGACTGAAAAAAATCTGTAGTGAGGAAATGTATATTATATATTCAGAAGATAGAACTTATAGATATTTTGGGGCAATATGTAACTGATAGAAGATAAAGATGAGTCTCAGATTTCTCACACAAGCGATTGGCCAACTGATGATTTGTTAATAGAAATAAAGAATGCAAGAGGAATTATGGATTTGGTAGATTTGTACTTCAGACTGAGGTATTTTGTCATGCGTGGCCAAGGGAATATCTTCTTCCTTAGCTTAGTGATCAGATCATTATACAGAGATTTCATAATATCCTGAATCTAATCAGTCTTCCATTCTTTGCTTAAGAACTCTGTGTTAGCATGTTGGCAGACACTTTTAACACTTAGCCAGGCAGTTGACAACTGTACCTTAGCTCTCACTTCCTGCTTGTACAGTCTTAGTGTCTGCCTGAAGTGAGGGCTTAATACTTTCTCAGATATTTCTTGAGCATGCACACAGCCTTGATATGCTCACAGTGCTACATGTGAGCATGGCTTTCTGGATGTCCAGGAACATATCTGAACTTTTCAAAAACTTTCACAGGCAACTCATTCCTCAGCATTTCTTTTTACGACTTTTGGTTAGCCTGTGTCCCAACTGTTATGCACCGCTTTAGTCAGCCATTAATTTAATCAACTTCCTGTAATGATTTTTGACAAACACCCCTTGGAAAAAGGGTTTTTACTCTTGGTGACCTCCAAGTCAGGTCAAATAAGACAGCCTTGCAAGTAGAGTCTTCTAAGGAAATACCAGACAGGTCAAATAATGTGAATTCTTTGGAAATGAGGCTGTGAAGGAACAACAATATTTTGCTCTTTACAATGAAGGCAAGGCTGTGAATTTTCCTGGTGATTTTATGGTGATTGTGGGCCATTGGTTCTCAAACCTACCGAGAATCTAGAGGTGGGGATTGGGCTAGGCAAGAAAAAATTCCACAAAATTTTCTGCTCTTACTGAGTTTCATCTGTTTTCCTTGAATAAGCTCTCCTAGAATTGTTGCAAGCCTTTGGTCAATTTCCAGATTTCAGAAAAAGTTGTTTCTTGAAATTTTTGCCAGCTTATTTATTGCTTTTAGAGAGGAGAAAATTTTAGAAGATTTTTACTCTGTCATTTTTGTTAACATTACTTTATGCCGGTTTTCATCCCAAATTAACATTTGATTAGATTTTTATATTAATTGCAATACATCCCAAGTATTACATTTATTTTTATTATTACATGTGCACATAAGAATATAATGATAAGTAGCATGGCCAAAGATTTTCAAGGACTAAGTCTCTCTAGTGGAAAAAGATTCGAAATATGAAGATCCCTTTAGTCTACCTCAGCAGTGACCTTGCTCCCTACTCAGACCCTCCTTATATATGTATGCCAAAATCAGTCTTTTAAATTGCTTTTTATTTACAACCTCTGAAAGTCTCTTGATTGTATATAGTAACAGTTGAGTGACATTTTAGCTATTGTTCTTACTACATATATCAAAGAAGTCCTCACAGTGGTTTTTCTTTTGAACAAAATAAATCCAGTCTTTCTCATTCCCCCTGAAAGAATTCCATCACTGGATAAAATAATTACTGAGTGTTAACTGGGAAAAATCATAGAGTAAGTATAACAAAAAATAATAAAATTAAAAAATACCTAATGTCAACATCATAGAAAAAGATGTTAGAATTACTCATATTTTTAAACATAGCTGTATCTTTTGTGTAAACATAACAGTTCTACAGAGAATAATAAATACATTTTTATGGGTTTTCATTGCTCAGGATAAAAGAAATAAATAGATTAATCAATATCATGTTATGAAAATTAAGGCAAACAATTGACTCTTAATTATCCGTGTGTGGATAATGTAAACAAAAACTTTCTTTCCTTGTATTTCTCTTCTGAATTTCTAACTGTTCTCTATTTTATTTGAGTATACTATAATTTTATTAAATATTTATTCTCGTGCGAAATAGAACCTTATATATCTTTGGACACAAATTTGTGAAAGTCTATTGTTCTTAGTGAATATATTATCAATAAATTAAGATTAACAGGTGTCTTAGTTCAGGCTCATAAAACAAGTTACCATAGACTGGATGGCTTAAACAAAAAAAATTATTCATCACAGTTAGGAAACTGTGAAGTTCAAAATTTACAGTGTCTGGTGATGGTTGGCTTCCTGATTTTTAGGAGGCCATCTTCTCATTGTATCCTCACATGGGGGAGAGAGAGAGATCATCTTTCTTATCTCTCTCTTGTTGTACAATTACTTATGGAGAACAATATTATATTTGTTTCAAATGTACACCATAGTGATTATACATTTATAGAACTTATAAAGTGAAGACCCTGATAAATCTAGTACAGATTTGATACCATGCATAATTATTACAATATTATTGACTATATTCCCTATGCTATACTATACATTCCCATGACTATTTTTTAACTATATCAATTTGGACTTCATAATCCCTTCACGTTTTTCACCAACCCCTAACCACCCTCTGGCAACCAACAAAATGTTCTCTGTAGCTATGAGTTTCTTTCTGCTTTGTTTTCTTTGTTAATTTTGTTCTTTAGATTCCACATACAAGTGAAATCACATAGAATTTGTCTTTCTCTGTCTGATTTACTTCACTCGACACAATTCCCTCTAGGTCCATCCCATTCCATTATATATAAGTGCCACTTCTTCTTTATCTATTCGTCCATTGATGGACACCCAGATTGCCTCCATTTCATGACTATTGTAAGTAATAATACAATAAACATATAGATTCAAATGTCCCTTCAATGTACTGTTTTGGGTTTCTTTGGATAAATAACCAGAAGTAAAATCACAGGGTGCTTCTTTGTTTCTTTGTATACCCTTTGTTTTAAAAGGTATAACCTTTTTTCTATTTTTTTTCTGGTATAAGTATTGCTACCCAAGCTTTTTTTGTTTTGTTTTGTTTTTTGTTTCCATTTTCATGAACTAACTTTTCCCATCTTTTTACTTTCAGCCTGTGTGAGTCTTTCAATCTGAAATGAGTCTCTTGTAGGCAGCACAAGTAAGGGACTTGTTTTCGTATCCATTCTGCCTCCTTATTTTTTGATTGGAGTGTTTAATTCATTTAAATTTAAAGTAATTGTGACAGATGTGTAGTTACTGCCATTTTATTATTCATATTTTTATATTTCTCTTTAAAAAGTCCCTTTAACATTTCTTGTAATAATGGTTTGGTGTTGATGAACTCCCTTAGTTTTTTCTTGTCTGGGAAGCTCTTTATCTGTCCTTCAATTCTAAATGATAGCTTTGCTGGACAGATTAGTTTTAGTTGTAGGTTCTTGCTTTTCATCACTTTGAATATTTCATGCCAATCCCTTCCGGCCTGCAAAGATTCTGCTGAAACATCAGCTGACAGTCTTATGGGAACTCTCTTGTATGTAACTAATTGCTTTTCCATTGCTGCTTTTAAGATTCTCTCTTTGTCTTTCACCTTTGGCCTTTTAATTATGATGTGTCTTTGTGTGGGCCTGTTTAGATTCATCATGTTTGGAACTCTCTGTGCTTCCTGGGATTCTATATTTATATCTTTTACCTGATTGGGGAAATTTTCAGTTGTTCTTTCTTCAAATAGTTTTTCAATTTCTTGCTCTCATAATTCTCCTTCTAATACCCTATGATGCAAACATTGGTATGTTTGATGTTGTCCCAGAGGCCCCTTAAGCTTTCCTCATTTTTTAGATTATTTTTTCTTGTTGTTGTTCTGATTGGGTTTTTTCTGGTACATTACCTTCTAAATCGCTGATTCGATTCTCCGTTTCATCTAATTTGCCGTTGATTTTCTCTAAGGTATACTTCATTTTTGTTATTGTATTCTTCATTTCTTAGTGGTAATTTTTTATGTTTTCTATCTCCACTGTTATGTTTTCTATCTCTTTGTTAAAGTTCTCACTGAATTCATCTACTCTTCCCCTAAGTTCATTGAACATCCTTATCACCAGTGTTTTAAACTCTGCATCTGTTAGATTGCTTGCTTCCATTTTGTTTAGTTTTTTTTTTTTTTTTTTTGGAGCTTTGTTATATTCTTTCATTTGGGACATGTTTTATTTTGTCTCTTGATTTTGGCTGCCTCTCTGTGTTTGTTTCTATGTATTATGTAGGGATGCTACGTCTCCTGGTCTTAGAAGAGTGGCCTTATGCAGTAGGCATACTATGGGACCCAGTGACACAGTCTCCCTGGTTACCTGAGCTTGGTGTTTGAGGTGTGTCCTTTATATGAGTGTGTGTGCCCCCCTGTTGTATTTGAGCCTTAGTTGTTGTTTGAACTTCAGTGGGAAGGATTGACCCTCAGGATGAGGGCTAGCTGGTAACCACAGTATGAAAGCTGTTGTGCAGGGGCTGGCCTTCTGGAGAATTTGCTTCAGCAGTGTTCTGGTGCTTTCCCAGTTTGCCCTTTGAGCATGTTATCCTTGGAACTGCCTCCAGGTGGATTTGTGGCTATGTTTGAAGCTGGCCACCAAACTAGCCAAACTCGAGGCTTCTTAATAGTGTCCCCATTGCAGACCAAGTTCAGCTTCAGCCTGTGCTCTGCCCAGGGCCACCTGGCAAGAGTCGCCGAGCAATCCACAGATGGCTACCACCCATGTTGGTCTTGGATATGTCTAGAGATGCCAAGCCAAGAATCAGGGCTGGCTGCCATTAGTGCAGGGCTTGGGGCTGTTCAATAAGATGTACAGAGCATGCCAAAAAAACATGCTGCTTATTTGGGTTTTGTGACTCTTTGAAAGATTTTATGAAATTCTGAAGCATAACTAAGACAGGTCGTTTGTGTGGAAAAGCCAGTGGAAGCAGCTTGGGTGGGCCTGCAAGTTGGATGGGAAGGTCTCAGAGAATCACCTGGTTTGAGCAACCAGTGTTAGCCAGATTGATGGAGACTCATGCATGGTAGCTACCTGCCCTTGCATATCTAGAGGGGGTAGGGCTCAAAAACAACAACAGAAAGGGATTTTGCCAGCGCTTTTGTCTAAGAGGAAACTGCTCCCCCAGCCCTCACCCTGAAACCAGACAACTCAGTTCCTTCCTGTATGTCCCTGGCTTCATTCAATCTGCTGCCCCAGTTCTGGAGCTCAGAGTGAATAAGTCAATGCACAGACCCTTTAACAGGAATGCCTGGGTCATTGGCAGAGGTCTGTCTCAGTCACCTATAATCTGCTGGTTTTCATAGCCAGAAGCTGTGAGGACTTCTCTCCTTGGTAATTGAACCCTAGCCCGGGAGCTCAGCATAGGGCTGGTACCTTTTGTTCCTCCGGGGGCACCTCTGCAGTTGAGATATCCCTCCTGATTTTTAACCGCCACACATATGTGTGGCATCAGCTTGTTTCATGTCTCCGCCCCTCTTACCAGTCTCACATTGGCTTCTTCTGTATGTTTTTAGTTGTAAGACATCTGTACAGTTAGATTCAGGCAATTCTCATTGATGGTTGTTCTGTAGTTTAGTTTTAATTTTGAAGTGGTCATGAGAGGGGGCAAGCACAGCACTTATCTACTCTGCCATTTTGACTGGGAATCTCTCATTGTTCTCTTGAGTTACTAACAATAAGGAGGAAAATTCTAGGTAGAATATCTGAATATAATATTCAAACAATACTCTAAAGTCAAATATAATTAATTTAGGATTAACTGTTACTCTATAATACTATGCCATTTACCTCTCATTGGAATATGTGTACATCATGTATAGAAAGGCAAATATTGTCTCAACAATAGCATTTTGTTAACCTTATATATTCATATTTACTATTACTCAGCTAGTTGTAAAATCATAGATATATACCCATGAAAAGGACTAGGGAGATGAAATATTGCCCTGTCTCCATCAATTAATTCTCATATTTTCAATATTTTCTCTGGGCATTCCTTCTACCTGTTTGTTTTAATATAAATCTGACTCTCCCCAAAAGATACCACTTCTCCAGCACTCTTTTCAAGTGGTAGATATTTATTTATTTTTTAATCCTGTGTATTTTGGCATTAGAGTTAGTGTCCTACTTCTCTACTTTGAAATAATTATTATCCCTTTACCCTCTTGTTAGAGCAAATAAAAGTCACAGAAAAACCCTTCAACAAGGATGTGTCTTTCTCGAAGATCTGGAGGTTTTCTGGGGATTCCAGTTCAGCTCTGCCTCACCTTGCACAAAACTAAGGTCTAATTTCTAATTTTTGATGGGATTAGTTGCTTATCCCTGAATTACCAGCTTCCTGGTATGAGCATCTCATATTTCACTTACCACACTTGTTTCCACTCTCTATGTAATTTTTATGGCCCTTGAGCATTTCTATTTCTTGAGATCAGCAATGTACTTAAAGGTACATATCATACTTCATACAACATATATGTGCTTTGCACTGAAAATTATTTTCTTCAGAATATCTAGTTCACTATTTTATGATAAGCATAGATAAGGACTTTTATTTGTATTTTTAATTTAATGCTCTAATAGACTATTTGTATTTTTTCACATCTTGTGTTCATGTTTATTTTATAATACATATGTGCATAAATACATACATACATTTTTACATGTAATGGAAAGCAATCCAATTTGTTCCACAAAGATTTCATAATTCTGATACCAAACTCTTGATATAATGCTATGCCTTTTCTAAATAAAAACATATGTGTTCATACACATACATATGCCAGAAAAAAAAAAACAACTCATTATTTGTTGGTGAACCACTAGATATATTTCTCTTAAAAGGAACAAATTATATCTACTATTATAATTATTTTATAATGTTTCAAGAGAATATTACAAGACTTTTTGGAATTCTATAAATGATGTAAATATTGTAGTAGACTTTTAATTTTGGCTGTTCAGCTTCAAAATAAACCTCGATTCAATTGATTTAATCCAGTTTGGTTATTTGTTTATTTAGCATTTTAGCATTGACATCATATTCATGCTCCATATATGTCAGATCTGTTATATATTGCACTGTCTTACCCAATAATTACAATGAGCATGGCATGTTCATTTTCTGCTTTGTAACCATGATGCAAGAAAGCCTCAGTGATCTGACACAGAACCACTATGTAAGAATTGATGTTTAAATAACTCAATGGCATTATGGAAAATATTTCCAAATCAAGAAAGACATGTATAATTATTTGTTAATCTAATTTCAACTTAAGAACAAAGCTTTTCAATATATAGGCAATTGTTGATTTTTAATTTATAATCTTAAAAGTTCTAAATTTTGCTGCTACAGTAAAAGATATTGTGTTTGGCACTATCATTGGGAAAGACGTAGTGTAAAGTAATGTATTATTTTATTTAAGTATTGTTATATGCTATTTAAAAAAAATGTTCATTAAAATTCTTGCTACCTATTCCATGACCCTGGTGGCCAGACCTACCACTTCTTTACACTTGAAACCCATGGTATAGATCTATTCTTTGCTTGGGATATTGCACTTTCTCTATACCTCATGCAAAACATTAGTTGAACATTTTTTTTTAATTTTTTTATTTTTCATTTATAGTTGAAATATAATATTATCTTTTCAGGAGTACAACATAGTGATCGATATGACTCACAAAGTGATCACTCCAATAAATCTAGTGCCCTTCTGACATTGTACATAGTTATTACAATATTGTTGGCTATATTCCTTATGCTATACTTTCTATGACCATGACTATTTCATAACTACTCATTTGTATTTCTTAATCCCTTCCACCTTTTCCACCTAACCCCCAACTCCCCTGCCATCTGGTAACCCTCAAAACATTCTCTGTATCTATGAATTTGGTTCTGTTTTTGTTGTTGTTGTTGTTGTTGTTGTTTGTTTTGTTCTTTAGATTCCATATATATGTGCAATCAAATGGCATTTCTCTTTCCCTGACTTACTCCACTTAGCACAATAACCTCTAAGTCCATCATGAAATATCATTTCCACATTTCATTACTTTTAGTCTGTGTATATCTCTTGTCAGCTTATGTAAGGGTTTTGTTTTCTTATCCATTTAGCCACTCTTTTTTTAAATTTATTAATATTGATTGATTAATTTTTATGATGACATTGGTTAATGAAAGTTAGTAAGTTTTAGGTATATAATTTAACAATAAAGCACATATGTATATACATATATATGTATTTATATATGTGTGTATATATGTATATATGTATTTAAGAACCTGGGATACTTATATCTTCTATGACACACTCTGAAGATTGTTTTATGTCACTTTGAAACTGAACATAAGTTTAT
>NW_011889362.1:981076-1107362 GCF_000151845.1 Pteropus vampyrus | reverse complement strand
CAAAATAATTAAGGTTATTTATCTTACAAAATGAAGGATTAAGGACTGATTCAATTACCACCCTTTATAATATATATATATATATATATATATATGTGCATATATATATATATTGCATTGTGTGTTCAACCTCCATAGTTAGATTTCTTTCTGTCACCAAATGTTTGACCCCATTTAACCCATCCACCTCCCTTCTCCCCGCTTCCCCCCAACTTCTGGCAACCAATAGTATATTTTCCATGTCCATGTGTCTTTGTTTGTTTGTCTTGTTCATTTGTTGCTTTTATTTTTATTTTTTAATGAATGAATGAATGAATGAATGAATGAATTTTTTATGGTGACATTGGTTAAAGAGATCCCATAAGTTTCGGCTGTATATTTTGAAAGTAAGGCATATATATATTTACGCTGTGTATTCACCACCCATAGTTATATTTCTTTCTATCACCACATATTTGACCCCTTTTACCCCATCCATCTCCTCCTTCCCCTCTCTCACCACCATCTGGTAACCACTACTCTATTGTCCATGTCCATGAGTCCCTGTTAGTTTGATGTTGAGCATCTTTTCATATATTTGTTGGCCATTTGTATGTCCTGTAGGGAGAAGTGTCTGTTCACATCCTCTTCTGATTTTTTGATTGGATCATTTGTGTTTTTTTTGTTGTTGTTGTTATTGAGTTGTATGAGTTTTTTTGTATATTTTGTATATTAGGCCCTTATTGAAGGCGTCGGTTGCAAACATATTTTCCCATTGAAATGGTTGTCTCTTTATCTTGTCGATGGTTTCTTTTGCCGAGCAGAAGCTTTTTAGTTTGATGTAGTCCTATTCATTTATTTTTGCTTTTACTTCCCTTGTCTTTGAGGTCAAATTCACAAAATCTTTAAGTCCAAGGTCCTTGAGTTTAGTTCTTATGTTTTCTTCTATGCGTTATTGTTTTAGGTCTTATATTCAGGTCCTCAATCCATTTTGAGTTAATTTTGGTGTGTGGTGATAGACAACAGTCAAATTTCATTCTTTTACAAGTGGCTTTCCAGTGATCTCAGCACCATTTATTGAAGAGGCTTTCCTTTTTCCACTGTATGTTTCTGGCTTTTTTGTCGAAAATTATTTGCCCATATAAACATAGGTTTACTTCTGGGCTCTCGATTCTATTCCACTGGACCGTGTGTCTGTTTTTCTGCTAATACCATGCCAGAAGAGTGTCTCTTGTTGGCAGCATATGTATGGGTCTTCTTCTCTTATCTATTTGGCCACTCTATTTTTCGATTGGAACACTTAATTCTTTTCCATTTGAGGTACTTGTTTATAGAATGGAGTTATTACCACACTTTGTTCACGTTTTTGATACATATTTTTCTTCTTAAAGAATTCCTTCCAACATTTCCTGCAATACCGGCTTGGTGTTGATAAATTCCTTTAGCTTATTTTTGTCTTGGAAGTTCTTTATCTATCCTTCAACTCTACATGATTGCTTTCCTGATGAAGGTATTCTTGGTTATAGATTCTGGGTTTTCATCATGTTGAATATTTTGTGCCAAGCCCTTCAGTACCACATAGTTTCTTTTGAGATATTAGCTGCCAGTCTTATGAGTGCTCTTTTGTAGGTACCTAACTTATTTTCTCTTGCTGTCTTGCTGCTTTTAAGATTCTCTCTTTGTTTTTAATCTTAGGCATTTTAATTATGATGTGTCTTGGTGTGGGCCGCTTTCCATTGTTGGTTTTGGGGACTCTCTGAACTCCTGATATTTTACGACTGTTTCCTTCACCAATTTAGGGAAGTTTTTCATCATTATTTTTTCAAATAGCTCTTCCACATCTTGTTTTTCTTTTGGTACCCCTATGACAGATATTTTTACATCTAATAGTGTCCCATATGCTCCTTAAATTATTATTATAGTCTTGGCTTCTTTTTTCTTGCCATTCTGATTGAGTGTACTTACCTTTCTCATCCTCTGTATAGGTCATTTGATCCTCTTCTTTAGTCATTCTGTTTATTTCATTTAATATACTTCTCATCACAGATAATGTGTTCTTCATTTTTGACTCATTCCCTTTTGAATTTCCATTTCCATTTTTATCTTTTTTACCTCTTTGGTGAAGTTCTCACTGAGTTCATCTATACTTCCCATAAGTTCATTGAGCATCTTTATAACCAGTATTTTGAACTCTACATCTGTTAGTATGCTTGATTCCATTATTTCTGAAGCTCTGTTCTATTCTCTCATATGGTTTCTGTTTCTTTGTCTTCCCATTCTGGCTGCCTTTCTGTGTCTGTTCTTATGTACCAAGCAAAGCTCTTAAGTCTCCCAGTCTTATTATTACGACTTTGTATGGTAAATATCCAATGGCACAGTCCTGAGAAAGTTTCAACTACAGGCCAAATTTAGCCCAAGCCCCTGCACCACCAGGGCCACCTGTTAATATTCAGCAAGTAGTCTGCAGATGCTGTGCTAATAGTTGCCTCAAAAGACCACACCAGAAAGCGAGGCCAGCTGCTACCATGTGAGTCTAGATGCTGCTAGGCAAGGAGAACCTGATTTGTTGAGGATACACCTGGATGTGGCTTGGATGGTGCCGTGACTTGGGGGAGGCAGAGTTTCAGGGAATCCTCTGGCTGGAGTGACCTCTGTTATCCAGTTTGATGATATGTCTGCTATGGTGGTGCTGAGTCCATGCACTTGGAGGGGACATGGATTAACAGAGGGAATAATGGATACCACTGGCACTTTTGCCCTCACTCCAACAATGCAGTGTCCCCCTGTAAGTGCCTGGTGACCCCTGTGTAGCCAAACCAGCACTGGTGCTCAAAGCAAGAAGGTCTGTCTCTGTGAAAGTCCACTTGAGGACATGACTCCTTTTGGAAGCATCTGCTGCTGTGGCTGTGGCTGCCTCTGCCTCTGCAGCAGCCTCTGTCTCACTCAGCAGCTTGGGACTGGGCAGTCTCATGATCTTACCAAGTCCTACCTTCTGCTGTTGCAGGTTGATTTTTTAGATCTCTCCCTAGTATGGCTTGTTCATTTAGATCACAGGCGATTTTTCCTTGCTGTTTGCTCCTTGTTTCTGTCACGACTTTGATTTGGTCACTAAAGGGATGAACAGAGCCTCTATTATCTATGCCATTTTTCCCCTGGGCCTCATCTTTATTTTCTTATAGATAATCAATCATGCTTGCTAACCTCAGTCTCACTCTCTGTCAATGTTAGTGACAGTTTTGGTAGCGTTTGCTCAGATTCCTCTGGGGCTCCATGGTGTTCGGTCTCGGAGTTTATGGGGGAGGGGCCTCCTGGATTGGGGGATGGGGGCTACTGCTCAGTCCCACGTTTTGCAAGCGCTACTGGTAATAATCAACTATTGTTTCTCTTCCATCCCCCCTTCTCTGTTTTCTGTCCTGGTCCCTGGGCACTGCCACCAGCCACGTCGAGCTCATAGCTCTCCTAGGCATGGTTGTTCAGGGAACCTGCTGCACCTTCTTCCCTCTCCCTTGTTCTGCAGGGGGTTCTGGCTGTGAGAGGCAGCTTCTTTGTTTCTCCCAGTCTACCACCCGACTTCCGGGATTCTGACCTGTGGTAGCTCTCATGCATAGATCCCACACTCAGTTATGCTGGTGTTCAGTTTGGGTGTTTTTTGTTGAGTTTTTGAAGTTCAGCTTATTGTTGTTGCAAGGGAAGCGATCTGGAGTCATCTCTCACTCTGCTATATTTCTGATGTCACTCCTCTTAGATTTTTGATACATATTTTTTTCTTCTTCTTAAAGAAATTCTTCCAACATTTCCTATAAAACTGGTATGGTGGTGATGAATTCCTTTATTTTTCTTGTCTGGGAAGCTCTTTGTCTGTCCTTGAATTCTAAATGACAGCTTTGCTGGACAGAGTAGTCTTGGTTGTAGGTCCTCGCTTTTCATCACTTTAAATATTTCATACCAATCCCTTCTGGCCTGCAAAGTTTCTGCTGAGAAATAAGCTGACAATCTTATGGGAGTTCCCTTGGAGGTAACTAACTGCTTTTTCTGCTTTTAAGATTCTCTCTTTGTCTTTTACTCTTTACATTTTAATTATGATGTGTCTCCATGTGAACCTGTTTGGGTTCATCACATTTGGAACTCTGTGCTTCCTGGGAGTCTATGTTTATGTCCTTCACCAGGTTAGGGAGTTTTCTGACATTCTTTCTTCAAATGGTTTTTCAATTTCTTGCTTTCATTCTTCTCCTTCTCCTACCCCTATGATGTGAATGTTGGTAGACTTGACGTTGTCCCAGAGGTTTCTTATACTATCTTCATTTTTTATTTTTTTTCTTGTTGCTGCCTGATTGGGTGTCCTCCGCTACCCCTTCCTCCATGTCACTGATTTGATCCTCCATTTCACCCACTGTGTTGACTCTCTTTAATGTACTCTTCATCTCAGGTATTATATTCTTCATTTCTGACTGGCTCCTACTATGTTTCCATCTCTATTTTTGTTTTCTATATCTTTGTTAAAGTTCTCACTGAGTTCATCTACTCGTCCCCTGAACGCATCAATCATTTTTATAAACCATTGTTTTGAACTCTGCATCTGGTATATTGCTTGTGTCTATTTTGGTGAATTCTTTTTCTGGAGCTTTCTTCCATTCTTTTGTGTGGACATGCTTCTTTGTTTCTCAAGTTTGACTGCTTCCTTGTGTCTATTTCTATATATTAAGTTGGGCACCTAAGTCTCCAGGTCTTAGTAGGGTGGCTTTATGTAGTAAGTCTGGTGTGAAGCCTAGTGGCACAGTCCTTGGGCAGGGGCAGAGTGGGGTGCATCTAGCTGAAGGCTAAGTCCAACCACAGCCTGTGCACCTCTGGGTCCACTTGGTAAGTGTCACCAAGCAATCCACATATGTCTGCCATCTATGCTGGATTTAATGATGCCACAAGAGGCCAAGTCTGAAACTGAGGCCGGCTGCCACTAGCGCAGGGCTTGGGGTTGCTCAGCAAGAGATGTGGGGCACACTGAGGCCAGATGCTGCTTCTTTGGGTTTTGTGGGACTTTGAGAGATTTTAGGAAACTTCACAACAGAAGCCAAGACAGCTCATTTGTTTGGAATAAATCACAGGAAGCAGCTTGGGTGAGGCCACAAGTTGGGAGAGGCAGAGTCTCAAAAAATCCCCTGGGCTGAGTGACTTGTGTTATCCAGTCTGATGGTGACTAGAATGTGGCGGCACCAGTGTTCATATGCTGGCAGCAGGGAGGTATCAACAAAAGAACAGTGGTTTCTTCCAGGATTCTGTTCTGGAGAAATCCTCCCCTCCAGTGCTCGCCCTAAAGTCCGACAACTCAGCACCAACCTGTATGTCCTGGGCACCCCTTGAGCAGCCGTCCCAGCACTAGAGCTCAGAGCAAGTGAGTTCATTAGCGAAGAAGGTTAGGCACGAACCCTTTAAGAGAAACAGTCTCCAATTCCTGCAGCTATTTGTCTCACTCAGCCACAATCTCTACTGGTCTTCACAGCACTGAAATCCTGGGCTGGGAAGCCCTGTGTGTGGCCAGGACCTCTTCCTCCTTAGGTGGGAAGGGGGCTCTGTAGCCAAAATAGCCTTCCTGATTCTCAATCGCCACACATGGTTGTGGGACAGGGCTGTTTTGTATTTCTGCCCCTCCTGGAGACCTGTTATTTTCCGCCCCTCCTGGAGACCTGTTATATTTGGTGGATACCTGTTATTTTTGTCCCTACTTGAAGGGCTTCTGTTCAGCTGGGCTCTGGTGACTCTGTGTGCTGGTTGCTCTGTAGTTTTGTTATAATTTTATGTGGTCATTAGAGGAGGCATGCACAGCCACTACTTTTTACGCCATCTTGCGTGGGTTCCTCAGTCACATATTTTTAAAGGATATGAAGAACCTGGTGATTTTTTCTGTGAATAACAGAAATAATTGGTATAGTAGGCAATATATTATTTTAAGAATGTCAAAATAATTAAGGTTATTTATCTTACAAAATGAAGGATTAAGGACTGATTCAATTACCACCCTTTATAATATATATATATATATATATATATATATATATATATATATATATATATATATATATATATATATAAAGAATATTGAAAATATCTTATATCAATATCTAAGAATATTGAAAATAATGTGCATATGTTATCAAATAAAAGTGATTTACTTAAGTGGAAATGAGATATATTTTTTAGACAAAAAGATTGATAAAATACTGACTTGCACTATATGCTTCTGGAGGTTTTCAAGATAATAGATTATCATTCATCATGAGTGGTTTAGCCTGAAGGAATAGGGATTAGCCAGATAATGCCACAGTTTATATCTCTCATTTTGTAAATTCCTATATGACTGATCTTATCAACAGGTAATTCTAGCAGTTAGAAAAGGCTCCTTGTGGCATCCACTGCAATTTATTAGCTTGAGATAAGATGATTTTTACCTTCTTTAAGCATTCACAATTCTAATTCACTAAGAATGAAAGAACAAATTTTCCTCATGGAAAGAAGGATATTTTGTCCTTTCTATTTCCCCTTGGATATCATTTCTAACATTTTCAGCATTAAACTAGATTAACAATGAAACAACTCTCTGACCTTTATTGGACATTTGATCTTCACTGATATTACCAATGATGTATACATAAACTAAATCTACATTGCTAGCTTAAAAATTCACACTGCCAAGAATATGCCCCAGCTGTTGAATGATAAAGCCATTGTTCACTATACACATACTATGCCAGAGGATAAGATGTCTATATTCCAAATTGATTATAGTTAAAAGTATATTCCACATAGTGCAATACTCTTCTTGCTCCATGCCTCTACCTTACATCCTAGCCTTGTAGCTGAGAAACACTCTATTTTAAAAAGTTTCTATACTGAGATAAGCTGAATTAACATTTATGGGAAAGGTTCTGGTGATACCACTCATATTTTATTATACCATAAAAAGTGTTCACAGAACATGACAAATTTTCTGACAAACTACTATTTTTGTTTTTGTTTTGTATTTTTTATGTTTTTTGTTCTTTGGTTTTTAAGTATTTTTTTGCTATTCCTGGACAGTATAATTCATATTGTCCATAAATTGAGTTTAATTCATGTATCTCAATCTGGTATCTAAAATAACATTCTTAAAAAGTACAATGATATATTGAGACATGCCAACCTAGATTTTCCATAGAAGGTAAAATTGATATGTTTTATCTGTGAAAAATGATAAAAAGATGGTATTGATAGTTTTGATTGAGGAAATTATTCAGCTGATAGAATTTGAAGGAGCTATGATTGGAGTAGATGGGTTATTTAATCAAAATATTTTTAACCTATCCATCCCTAAATCTTCCCACAAAACATTAGATGTGACTTATTAAAGTTAATATGACAAGTAGATACAAGTGAAGGACAAAATGTTCTATACAAATGTACTAAGAGTAACAAGGTTTGACGTTATAAGTTCTCCTCTTTTTATAAACAAACATTCCAAAATAAGATTTTCTAGAATATATGTTAAAGAGTAAATACATAAGAATTTGCTGTAAAGCTCCTTTTCATTAGTGAAATGAATTTATACAATGTATTGCTTAGAGTGTGGGTCCCAGGCCTGGCTGTCCCCACGTCTAGTTATGATCCAGGCTTGCAGCTAGGAATAGGACCCCAGATTTAGTATGTTATATTAATGTAGTAGGGCCCTTGCGTCCAGCTCATGTAAGCATGGTTCAGTTTATTGTATCACACATGTGTGGCAGAATGCCACTATTGTTCTCTGACATATGTGGAGCCCATGAGGTTCCCTAGCAGAAGTGCGCTCCCTGTAATAAAGTTGGTGCCTGTCCTTTCACTCTCATATTGGCCTCTTGTGCATTCTTCCAAGTGGGTGTCTCACCACCAAAACCTTTTCTTTTTGATCAGCTTGGCACTGACATAGAGATATGCTTATAGCATGCAGTCAGAATCAATAATTAATTGTATATTCTTCTGATATGAAAATGAGTTGCAACCAAAATTCTAAAGTAAATCAACAGAAAATAAGACATATTTTTAAAATGTTTTTTCAAAACACATATATGGCGTGTAGAAGGTTATACTTTATTCAGCAGCTGCATATATTGAGAATTTAGAATCATGTGAAATGGTGTAAGTTCTAGGAAATTCATAGGAGGCAGGAAACAGAACCTTTGGGAATGACATGACAAGTGGGGGTAGCAATAAAATAAGTGGAGGGACAATAAAATAAGTGGGGGAGCATTAAAATTAGAATGAGTATGAGGAGCAGAAAACTTCTGGGGATCAGAAGTTTTCACTTTATTCAATTTGTGCCTGTGAAATATTGATAGACAGAACATTGACAATTGCCAGAGTCAGATATCCCACTTCCTGTCTCTGTCTCCTAGATCCAACTTTTTCTCACTGGAGCAAAAATAATCTTTTAAAACATTTCTCATATTAGATTACACTTGCATAAACATCTACAGATGGACCTCATGTTATATTCCTCAGACTTGACTTAAATTTCCCTTTTATATCATACCTACTACCTTCATTTCTTTTGATTCCACATACAAGGGATGTAAATATATTGTCCCCCAAAAAACTCCCACTTACATCACTATATTATCATCTGCCCTCATCACATGTGATGTGAACATTTGTGATTACTCTTGGGTGCTTATCATCTGAACTCCCATGTTGATGAATTTACCTTATGAATTTTAAAGGAAGAAAGACCCCACCTCACACTATAGAAACTGAAAACAAAAACAAAAACAAAAACAAAGATACCTATTTCTCCAACCTACCTTTGAACTAGGGCATAGGCATGTAGCTAGGATTTTCACCCACCTAAAGTTGAATTTGATGTTACTGCCATTGTTTTTGTCAACAATAGAGTGCATTCTCTATTGAATACTTGCTCCCTTTTTCTTGCTCATTCTCCAAGCCTGGATTTTTTCTTTGTGCGTGTGTGTGATTTTGTGAGCTACCAAATAGATTTTAATAAAATATTATTTTTTCCTAAATGAACCCAATCAAAAACTTTAAATAAATCATCTTGCTTACTGGGTCTCATGGTTTTGTTTTGTTTGGTTTGGTTTTGGAGGTTTCAACTATAAACCTTTATTAATATATGCTGGATGGTTTCCCCTTACAAAGTATTCACTTTTTTTTTTTTTACAAAGAAATATATCTACAGTCCAGAAAAGTAATCTGCTAATCACAGGGATTAAGGCATCATATGAAAGTTTGTGGAGAAACTAAGTTGAGGCAGAAGGGCTTTCTCATATTACATTCAAATCACAATTAACAAAATTACTTCCATACATATCAGATGATGGCATCCAAAATAATCCACAAGTCTTGAAGTTAATGTACAGATTTTTTCTTAAATGTGTATCTAACTTATTTTTAATTACAAATGGATTATGTCTTGAAAACAAGGTTAAAAATCATATAAAGCCTACCCTCAAATCAGTATATTTGATGTTATTTTCTTTATTACATTTTCTTACGTATTGTATAACGTTGTAATCATGCTATACATTCAATTTTGTATGTTGTTCTTACTTAGCATTATGTGGAAAAGATATCCCATCTAAAGTTACAAGCAGGAAGACAAAGAGCCCAAATTACTAATCAGCCACTCTCTTTTTGTTCATTATAACCACTCTTGAATGGAACACTCAAGCTTTATTTGTTCTGTAAGAGAGCAAACAACTCTGTAATAGTTTTATAGTAAGAACAAATATAAAACTGGGTCAGAATCATGCTTTATACAGCTCAGTAAAACAAGAGAAGTCCAAAACGAAGCATGACTAACTGTCCTTTGTTCCATAGAATCTTGGACGATCCTAAAGAATAAAGTACTTCCATTGCTATTTTCCACAGGACAGTGAATTCTTTATCTGGAAGCATAAGGATTTGGAAATATTTCTAGAATGCCATGGTATAGCAAGGCTTGGGTCTTTCTATTTCCAAGAGACAATTTATTTATGTTATAAATAAGGTCTGGAAGAGATCATAGAGTGTTCTCTAGGGCTTATGGCTTGAATTATACCATAATAATTTTTACATGCATGCTAATTTATAAATATCTCTGTAATTGTGGAAAGCCCTTGTCTCAATGCCCCAATTGAGGAAAAATTATAATTGCATGTCTTCATTGACAGTCAATTTTGGCATATGAAAAGAGAAATTTTGTGAAAGAAAAGTAAGGAGCAAGGCATACCCATAATAACTGACAATAGACAAACCACTTTTAGGCAAAGATAGGAGACTTTTGATTCTCTGTTTGGACATTTGAAACAATTAAACATATGGTGGAGAAGCCTCATCATTAGACAGCTTAGAAAACAGGGTGAATAATATCTGATTGTAGCTTATTATTATCTTAAACAGACAATAAAGGAACTTTGTGAAAATCTCTTTTGACCAATGTCTGTCTCTGAGAGTTCTTAAATTCTCATTCATTGCCTTATAAAAATAATTAGTTTATTTGGGGCTAGCTGTAGAGGGAAGAAAAGTTCTTTTCCCCTGACATTTTAGCCAAAATTTGCTCTAAAACATTTTCTCAAATATTTACTTCAAAAGGTTTGGGATATCTTTCTTTTAAAAATTGCTTTAATTATTGAGAAATAATTGACAAATATAACTGTATATATTTTGAGTATATAATGTGATTATTTGATATACATATGCATTATGAACTGATTACAAAGACCAAGATAATTCAAGAAAACATCACCTCACATAGTTCACTTTGTGTGCATGTGCGTGTGTGTGTGTGTGTGTGTGTGTGTTTGTGTAGTGGGAATGCCTAAGATATACTCACAGCAACTTTCAAGTATGAAGTAACAGTATTAACTATAGTCACCATGCTGTATATTAAATCCTCAGAACTTATTCTTATAATTGAAAATTCATATCCTTTCTTAATATCTCTAATTTCTGTTTAAAAATATACTTTGGATGTATCACTGCCATAATTATACTTATTTAAACTATTTATATCTTTAGTATATGCCCTTTTTTTGAGTAGTAATTTCATTTTATTTTTTATGTGTAAAATAGTGAAGTAAGATTTAGTGAATTTCCATTAATTGGGACTGAAATAATATTATCTCATTGGACAGCCAAAACAAGTTATAATTATTCTCATTCTATGGATGAAGAGATAGAATTCAGAGACAAAGTAACTCACCAGAGTCACACAATAAATAAGTGTTAGAGCTAAGCTTCTCACTCAAACCTGTTTTACTCAAACATCCATGTTCTCTCTATTAAACCATTCAAACTACAGAGAAACATAATTTTTCTACTTATGGTCCTAAAAAATACCTATCTTGCAATTTTAAACATTGCTCCTGGTTCTATAAAATAAGAACCTAGAGAGTAACACTTAACTGGAAAATACTAGCTTAATGCTATTCTTCAATGTCAACATCTCCTATTCTGTAATGATTTAAGTTTCTCCTATCCATTCTGTATCTTTCTTGTGACCCAGTGATTGTAACTGCATGCAGTATTTCAGGTACAGATGTTCTCTCATTTCACAACGCAGCATATGTACTGATCTTCTCTGCATAAGAAATAGTCAAGCATGACTTCCAAATCCCTATTCTGGGATTTGATGGATATTTCAGAGCCAATAATTCAATATCTTTTAGATTAATTTTCTCTAAATTCATATGAACCATTTGGAGTCCAAAGAAAGTTAATCAATTAAAAAAAAAATTGCTACATACTATTCACCTGCCAAGTGGCTTAGCCATGTATAATAGATACTTTTGCATCAAGTTGAACTGTGATTTTTAACTTAGTTGTTAAGACAATACATTTAAATATATTCATAAAAGCAAACAAAAGGAATGAAAGAGGAACAACATTTTGTGGTTTCATATATTTATGCAGCAAGCATTCTTAATTGTATAGAAATACCTTTTTGTGGCCCAAACAAACCTGGAGTCATGCAGCATCAGAAGACCAGAACTGTCTCTTTGTGTGAAAACACTAAAATAGAACACTGAGTTTGCTAATCAGTGGCAAATTTAAGAAGAGTCTGAGGAAGTTACCCCTGCAAAAAAAAAAAAAATTCCCTTTCTTTGTTGCAAGATCCAGTTATCATTTACTATTTTAGTATAGAAAGCTGTAAGATTCAACTAAAAAGTTGTGGGTCAGAATTGATGTCTAGGTAGATATTTAACCAGCTGAATCAAATTTCTTAGCTTTATCTGTGTTAGAAGATAATAATATAGCTTTCAAATATTATTAAAATCAGAAATTTAAATTTTTAAAGGTGAACATATCTCTTCCTTTTAGAATACTTGGTTGGTATATGGGTTGATATTTATCTATTTTAATGTATTCTAATCATTCTAGATTTTCCAAATGGATTACAAACTATAGATCTTTTTTCTCTTTTATTTTATTTTTATTTTTATTAAAGTTATTGGAGTGACATTGGTTAATAAATTCATATAGATATCAAGTGTATAATTCAATAATATGTCATATGTATATTACATTGTATGTTCACCACCCAAAGTGAAATTTCCTTCCATCACCATATATTTGACCCCCTTTGCCCCTATTTACCTCTCCCCTCTCTGCTTCCCTCTGGTAACCACTAATCCACAGTGGCCAAGATATGGAAACAACTGAAGTCCTTTGATAGATGATTGATAAAGAAGATGTGGTACATATATACAATGGGATACTACTCAGCCATAAGAAAAGATGAAATACTGCCATTTGTGACACTATGGATGGATCTTAAGATTATCATGTTAAGAGAAATAAGTCAGACAGAAAAATTTTAGAACCATATGATTTCACTTATATATCTTTTCTTACTTCATTTCTTTTAATGATATTGTAAGGGTCTAACCTAAAATATAAGCACAAGTAATACTCTATACATTTATAGGATTGCATTTAATTAAAGTATGGTTAAGGCACATATTGATTTACATTGTGATAGCTTATGTTATTTACAATTTTATAGTTTACAAAAGTTTCACAAATTTAGGTCATTTCATTTTAAAAATTGGCAAAGTAGGAGTAACTTCTGTTTTCCAGTTGAGGAAATTGAGATTCTTTTTGCTCAAATAACTTATCTAAAGGTTCAAACCTCATAGGAAGAAGCCCTAAAAATGAGGTATCTTTTAATTCTGAGTTCTGTATCTACCACACATTATCTCTTTTACTTGCATATATAACTTCCATGATAATGTATTTTTCTGCTGCTTTGTTCCTCATTTTAAATAAGAACAAAAACTGCATAATTAATTCACTGAGTGGTAAAAATCCTGCTGCTTATAATTTATGACTTTGATTTCAGACAAAACCAAATTCCAAGATGTCAAATTTAATGAGGGTTTATGATATTAATGAGATGTTTATGACATTTAAAATGTTTAACAGCTTGATTCCAATATTTAATATATGCCTCGTGGTTAAGAAATTACTGAATTTCTTTTACCAAACCTCCCATTTCACATAAAAAAGCTGCAAAGCCATACTGACTTTATATATTTGAAAACCAAAAACCAAATGTGTTTTAGCTAGTTGAGTCTCCTGAAAATATTTGTCATGTTCATTTACATCAAATATTAGCACCTTTTGTAGTATCGATGATATTAGAATTTTGCTCAAAAAATAGAACACTGGTTATCTTTTTGGCAAATACATAGATTAAGTGGTATAGACATAATTTAAAACATTATTTCAGTACTATTTGGAGCAATGGAATTTGATGTATAGTTTCCACTTCACAGGGAATTTAAAGCAGAATTCATGAACCATGATGTTTTGTCAACTCCCGGAATGTTTTTTTAAAAGTCGAAGATAGGCCATATATAGCTAAGTCATGAAGATGAAACACAGGAATATGACATTAAGAGATGTGGAAATCAGAACTAGATGTCTCTATTTACTCCACAATCCCCTCAGTGAGTTCCTGAGACTTTATTCATCCAGTTGCCATCTAGTTCATTTCATAAAATTCATTTCATAATAAAAATATTGTTCATGGAGAGAAGTCAAAATATCATAGATAATAGAGGCTTTGTTCATGTACTCTTATGACCATGTCAAAGTTGTGACAAAGACACAGAGCAAACAGCAAGAAGAATTGCCTGGAGTCTAGATAAACAAGCCCTACTTCTAGGGAGAGGAAAAAGAAATCACTCTGCAAAGGAAGGAGGTACAATGAGGTGAGGACGTGAGGCTGCATGGTTCCAAGCATCTGAGTAGGACAGTGGCAGCCGGAAGTTATAGACGTTCTTCTTAAAGGGGCTGTGTCCATGACTGGATTTCCTCATCAGTTCCCGGTCGGCTGCTGGGGATGAGGCACCAGGGACTTACAGGGGAACTCTGAGTGTTTGGAGGGAGGGCCAGAAGCTAGACTTTCTCCTGAGCAGAAGTCCTGGCAGAATCCATTATTTCTTTGTTGAACCCTCCCTCCTCCCAGTGTGTGAACAAGGCTACATCATAGCTGAGATATCATCAAACTGGATAACAGAAGTTGCTCCGCACAGAAGATTCCCTGAAACTCTGCCTACTCTAACTCAAGACCCTACCCAAGCCACATACAGTTGTGTTCTTGGTGAGTACTGTGCAACTTGCTGAGCAAGGTCCAAGACCACACTAGCGGCAGCTGACTGCGATGCTGGTGTGGCTTCTTGAGGCAACTATAAGCACGGCATCTGTGGGTTGCTTGCTGAATCTTAACAGGTGGCACTGGAAGGACACAGGCTGGGGCTAAACTTGACCTGCAGCTTAACCCCTCTCAGGACTGTGCCTCTGGACACCTACTACACAAAGCCACACTAATAAGACCAATAGACTTAGGAGCTTTGCTTAGTACATAGAGACAGACTCATAAAGGCAGCCAAAATGGGAAGACAAAGAAGCAGAAACCATATGAGAGAATGGAATAGAGATCCGGAAATAACGGAGTCAAGCAATCTAACAGATGCAGAGTTCAAAACACTGGTTATAAAGATGCTCAATGAACTTAAGGGAAGTATAGATGAATTCAGTGAGAACTTCAACAGAGGTAAAAAACATAAGAATGGAAATGGAAATTATAAAAGGGAACTAGTCAGAAATGAAGAACACATTATCTGAGAAGAAAAGTATATTAGAGGGAATCAACAGAATGTATAAAGAAGAGAATCGAACCACTGATATAGAGGATTAGAAAGCCAAGAACACTCAATCAGAATGCCAAGAAAAAAGAAGCCAAGACTCTAATAATAATTTCAGGAGCTTATGGGACACGTTAAATGTAAAAAAAAATATCTGTGTCATAGGAGTACTTGAAGGAAGACAAGAAGTTGAAGAGATATTTGAATAAATAATGATGGAAAACTTCCCTCACCTGGTGAAGGAAATAGACAGACAACCCCAAGAAGCTCAGAAGGTCCCCAAAAAGATAAACCTAAAGATTCCCATACCAAGACACATTATAATTAAAATGCCAAAGGTTAAATACAAAGCAAGAATCTTAAAAGCAACCAAGAGATTAGCAGTTAGTTACCTACCAGGGAGTACCCATAAGACTAGCAGCAGATTTCTCAAAAGAAATTATGCAGGATAAAAAGAGCTTAGCACAAAATATTCAACATGATGAAAAATCAGGATCTATAACCAAGAACACTTTATCCAGTAAAGCTATCGTTTAGAGTTGAAAGGCAGATAAAGAGCTTCCCAGACAAAAAGAACCTAAAAGAATTTATCAACACCAAGCCAGTATTACAGGAAATGTTCGAGAAACTTCTTTAAGAAGAAAAACATATATAAAAAACAGGAATAAGGAATGGTAATAAATACATACCTATCAACAAGTACCTCAAATGGATAATAATTAAGTGCTCCAACCAAATGATAAGATGGTTGAATGAATAAGAAAAACAAGACCCCTATGCTGCCTGCAGTGACTCGTTTCAGATGAAAAGATATATAGACTAAAAGGAAGGGGACAGAATAAGATATTGCCTTGATGGACTTAGCAGGTATTGAGTTAAATGAAGTAAATCAGATAGAGAAGGACAAATATCACATGATTTCACATACATGCAGAATCTACAGTACAAAATGAATAACATAATACCAAAAATGGAAACAAATCCATAGATACACAGAATATTTTAAGGGCTACTAGACAGGAGGGTAGTTGGGGAGATGGTGAAAATGGGCAGAGGGATAAAAAATACAAATATTTATAAAATAGTCATGGAGCTAAAAAGTGTAGCATAAGAAAAATATCAACAGTGTTGTAATAAATATGTAAGGGAAAGAGGGATACTAGATTTAGTGGAGTGATTACTTGAGCTTAAATTACTATGCTGTGCAACTGAAACTAATATATTATTGTATGCCAACTATAACTGAAAAAAATCATTGAATTGTACAATGTAAATATGAACAACTAATAGTCTATTTTAATAAACTGTGGGGAATAAAAATTATTATTCACCAGATTGTTTCCTAGCATTGAAACTATGGTTCTCAAATCTCGGACAGAATTATTCATTTTGACTGTGACACAGCAGTGTTAATTTTTAGAAAGATTAGTAAGCTATTTTTGCCGTGTTACTCCAGTCCTTGACTGGCCATTTAAATGCGTTTGGGCAAATGGACCTCTCAACACCTAATTTTATTCAAAAACTCACACATAATCAGGTTGGCTAGTCCATCATTGCCTGGCTATTTCTGATATTAATTACACCCATCTGGGCCAACAAGTGTGTGCAAGGTTTTGGGTCTGGAGGCATCATTTGGAGTAAGTCAGTTAATGAATCTCTCTGCAACAGCTCTAGGCAACAAACAAAAACTAGTCCACAGTAGCTAAAGATGCTATGCCTTCTGGGACCCTCTCATTTAAATGTTGTTCTTCCTCTAGCCTTTCTGAAGACCTTGCCTGGAGATGTCTGAAACTCTTAACTCTTATTTTGCCATCTTAGCAAGGACTCTCCTTTCGTTCCCATTATATTTCAAGAATAAAGCTGATTTGAATTTTTAATATTATTGTGAGCCTTTGTCTATATATGAGTCCACTTATTGTGCTTTCTATCCCCTTGAAACTAGAAAATTAGTCATTCATCAGATTAATAGCCCCATTAGAGTGTGACTGTTCTCATGAAAGTTATCAGCAGACTTTTCCTGTAAGATCTGCAGAGTTATCTTCTCTGTTCTCATTCTCTTTGATTTCTCTGTTATATTTAACACTAATAACAAATTACTCCTTGAATCAGTTTTTCCTTTTGGTATATAACTACACAATATTTATTTTAATTCTGTTTCTCTCATCACTCTTAAAATAAATAGAATAAAAAGCAAAGGAGTGAAAGAAAGCTCAGTAAAGGAGAAACAGAGAAAAGACAGAGAATAAAGAAGAAATGGAAGAAGAGGAAGGAGAAGGAGAAAGAGGAGGAGGAGGGGGAAGAGAAGGAGGAGGAGGAGAGAAGAAGGAGAAGGAGAAAGAGAAACGGAAGGGGAAAGGGAAGGGGAGGGGGAGGGGGAGGGAGGAGGGGAAGAAGAAGAAGAAGAAGAAGAAGAAGAAGAAGAAGAAGAAGAAGAAGAAGAAGAAGAAGAAGAAGAAGAAGAAGAAGAAGAAGAAGAAGAAGAAGAAAAGGAGGCATTGGAAGGGGAGGAGGAGGAGAGGAAAGGGTGGCAGCAGTGGTGAGAAGGAAGTAAAGAAAGAGAAAGGTTTGTTTATGATGGAAATTATCATATCATATTATTACCTTCAATATTTAGCTCAGGTGTCACTCAATAACAACTGAGGCTTATGTTGCATAACCATGGACTATAAGCTACCCCTTCAGCGCTCACTATGTGTCTGGTACTGAGTAGGAACTTAACATATTGTTTAATCCTCACAACACCTTCAAAGTAGGTAACACTATTTCTATTTTATAGATAAAGAAAGTGAAGCAGAAATATTAGATAAGTTGCTATACTATACATTTACTAGGTGAGAAAGCCAAGGTTTGGGCCTAGTTTTATCTGTTACCAAAACTTATGATCTATTTATTATATTATATTGTTAAAAGCTTTCAAGTCAGGCACTTATTTTGAATCTTAAACATTTAAAAAGGGAAATGTTTCAATGACTTACATTTCTAGAGATTTATAATTAAAATATAAACTCATTTGTCTGACTTTCTGTCATTTTGTCTTAATTGACAAAATGATCATTTTAAATCTCTCATGTAAAGTTTCCTTAGATCACACCTTATTATTTAAGATCATTTTTTTTCTGGATAAAAAAGTAAAAAATAACCACAGTAAACTCTGGTTATTCACCATAATTAATCAGTGGTTCCAGAGCATAATGAGGCATAGTAAAGTTTATTTTTTTTTTGTATTGAAACAGCTATCTCTTACATTACCAGGATATCTGTACCCTTTCAATTGTCAGTGCTAACATTTCTGTTTCTCTATTTTTCTAAAGAGTCTATTCATAATTAACTTGCAGTTGTATTTTATTAAAGCTTTCTGTGCACATTGTATCATAAGAAATTATGTAACACTAAATGGTTAATAAGTTCCAGGACTTTATTTTGGTCAGTAATTCAAAATTTTGGGGAAAAAAATCTTGTTTCTGTGCAGACAGGTCAAGGGCAAAAAAATTAGCCCTGCAAATTTATAATATTTATAAATACAAAAAATGTGTAAAAAAAATAATAGCAGTGCATAAACAAGAGAGCTACCAAAGCCATGAAACATAGTTTTCTCCCTCATAATTATCTGTAATATCTTTAGCAGTAGGCAGAATTTTTTTCCTGGATATATTTCTTTTCTCTCTCTCTCTCTTTTTTTTCTTTTTTTCCCCCTTTCCCCGCCCCGCCAAGGTGGCAGAATTCTAAAGGTATTCTATCCTAGAGAGTCTCATGGCCAGGTTATTCAATCTTAGATACTGTTGAGAAGGGACTTTGCTGATGTAATTAAGGTTGCTAATCAGCTGACTTTAAAATATGGAGCTTATCATGGATTCTGGAATATCCAGATGAGCCCTTAAAAGCACAAGAGGACGAACAAGTCAGGAAGATGGGGCAGAATTTTAAGTCAGAGAGATTCAAAGTCTGAGAAGGACTTGACCAACTACTGTTGGATGGTGGCCACACAGAAAGCAATAAAAAATCCTTTATCAGCAGGTAAATGACAAGCTTGGACTGCATTGATTTCTTGTCATTCAAGTATTCGTCTTTGTATTCATGGCCAAATACTAATTGGAAAGCCTTGAAAAATATCCTAATCTTAGAGTACTGGAAATACTATAACATAAGATGCATGTTAAAAAGAAAACAACAACAGCAAAGGTTCATCGAATTCAAGGTAATACTCTGAGTCAGCACAGTGCCTTCCTTGTTCTCTTCCAATCCCTATTTTCCCAGTCTTTATTTTAGTAACCTTATTTTAGTTTTCTGTGCCTTTAGAGATTCAGGATCATCGTGCTGCCTCTGGTAAGAAATTTCTCACTAGAGTTGCATTGAATTTGGTTTTGCTTGCATAGTTTTTCATAATATCATGTTTCTTATTAATAATCCTTAGCTAAAACTAAAACCTATTTTTTCTTGTCTAATTTCCTCTTCCTGTTAAATGACACCAAATACACTCATTTTCATGGGTACCTTTAGAGGAGATGTATGTCATTTACATTTCTGAATAAATATTTTTTGAGTTTTAAAAGGAATGTAATGTCTGATAATGCCTTAATGAGTCACTTTACCAGGATAATTTTAATAACAAACCAGAATACTGTAGTGTATTTGCTGCATAGCCCCATCTTTTTCTTAACAATTCTAAGATTTTAAAAGAAATTAAGTAGAAGAGAGACATAGAATAAGTAAAAACTTTCAGTGATAATAATTCTCCATATTCCCATTAAAACTAAAGCTGTAAAAAATAGGGTGGGAACCTACAATTAATGTACCACAAACTTTGAGAATTTCCTATTAGTTAATATAAGAGGGACCAGGTAGGAAAAGAATTAAACCTTGAAAAGAAAAATGCTTCTTGTGAAAAAATAATAAGTCTGAGAAGTAAATTGAGACAATTCCAGCAGAGCTTCTTAAAGTTTAAAGATGGTTAAATTAGTAGAGTGGGCCAAAGAACATTGGAGAGCATACTACATTAATACTGCTTGACCTATATTCATACACAGCGTCTAGACCTACATTACACCTGAGGGGAAGTGAGATTTACTTGACTGACAGAAAACCAAAAGTCAATGTTATGGGCATCATCACTAAGAAGGAAGCCGAGGAAGATCATAATTTTTTCCTGGTACAGGGAAGATGTAGGCCTATTTTATGCTTATTTCTAGGCATATTTGCACTGAATTTGTTCTTACAAATGAAGACAAAATACACTGTCAAAAGTTTCCTACTAGATCTGTTTAAGTCTCTGAATCTTTTCTAAATCCCTCCAGACTATGAAGTCATTAATGATATAATATACAATAACTATGAAAATTTCCCTTTTTTGCATGTAGATCTGAAAAATTCATGCAAAGATATATATCGATTTCTAATAGAACCTATCTCAATTTCTATGTAACTATGCCAAAGTAATGAGCAACCATGGAAAACTTTTTTAATTAATTAATTTATTTTATAAATGGTGACATTGGTTAACAAAATCCAATAAGTTTCAACTATGCACTTTAACAGTAAGGCATATATATATACTGAGTGTTCATTTCCAATAGTTAATTTCCTTCTGTCACCACATACTGAATCCCCATTACTCAATGTACCACCACCTTCCCCCTCTGGTAACCACTAATTTATTGTCCATGTCTATATCTCTCTGTTTGTCCAGTTCATTTGTGCCTTTTAGGTTTATATCCCACATATAAGTGATATCATGTGATTTTCACCTTTTTCTGTCTGGCTTATTTTGCTTAGCATGATTATTTCGAGGTCCATCCATGTTGTTGCAAATGGCAGTATTTCATGTCTTCTTATGGCTGAGTAATATTCCATTGTATATATGTACCACAGCTTCTTTATCCAATCATCTATCCTAGGACAATTCAGTTGCTTCCATGTCCTACTCTTTGTGATTAATGCTGCTATGAACATTGGTGTGCAAATATCTTTTCGGATATGAGTTTTCAAGTTTTTGGGGTAAATATCCAGTAGAAGGATTGCTGGATCATATGGTAGATCAATTCTTAATTTTTTGAGGAACCTCCATACTGTTTTCCATAGCAGCTGTACAAATTTGCAGTCCCACCAGCAGTGTAAGAGGGTTCATTTTTCATTGCATTCTCTCCAACATGTGTTAATATTGTCCTGTTGATTATAGTTATTCTAACAGGTGTGAGATGGTACCTCCTTGTGGTTTTGATTTGCATTTCCCTAACAGCTAATGATGTTAAGTATCTTTTCATATATTTGTTGGCCATTTGTTTGTTCTCTAGAGAGAAATGTTTGTTTAGGTCCTCTGCCCATTTTTTGATTGGATCATTTTTTTGTTGTTGTTTTTATTGAGTTGTATGAGTTCTTTGTATATTTTGGATATTAGGCCCTTATTGAAGGCGTTACTTGCAAATATATTTTCCCATTCCGGTGGTTGTCTCTTTATCTTGTTGATGGTTTCTTTCGCTGTGCAGAAGCTTTTTAGTTTGATGGAGTCCCATTCATTTATTTCTGCTTTTACTCCCCTTGCTTTTGAGTTCAAATTCATAAAGTCCTCTTTAAGTCCAAGGTCCTTCAGGTTAGTTCCTATATTTTCTTCTATGCATTTTACTGTTTCGGATCTTATATTCAGGTACTTAATCCATTTGAGTTAATTGTGGTGTGTGATGATAGACAGCAGTCTAGTTTCATTCTTTCGCAGATGGCTTTCCAGTTTTCCTAGCACCATTTATTGAAGAGGCTTTCCTTTCTCCACCATATGTTTTTGGCTTTTTTGTCAAAAATTATTTGCCCATAGAAATAGGGTTTACTTTTACACTCTCAATTCTGTTTCAGTGGTCTGTGAGTCTGTTTTTCCGTTAATACCATGCCATTTTGATTATTGTCACTTTGTAGTATAATTTGAAGTTGGGCAGACTGATGCCTCCAGCCTCACTTTTTTTCTTCTTTCTCAGAATGGCTTTAGTAATTCAGGTATTTTGTGCTTCCATACAAATCTGATGATTATCGGTTCTATTTCTTTAAAAAATGCCAATGGGATTTTGATGGAGATTGCATTAAATCTCCATCAAAAGCATTGTATAATGCATTAGGTAATAAGGTCATTTTAACTATACAGATTCTTTAAATCCAAGAATACAGCATATCTTTCTAATTATTTGTATCTTGTTTGATTTCTTTTAATAAGTTATTATAGTTTTCATTCTATAGGTCATTCACATGTTTTGTTAAATTTATTCCTGGGTATTTTATTCTGTTTTTACAATTGCAAACAGAATTATTTTTCACTTCTTTTTCTGATATTTCATTATTAGAGTATAGGAACACTATGGATTTCTGAACACTGATTTTTGTATCCAGAAACTTACTGTATTTGCTTATTGTTTCTAGTAGTGTCCTTGTCAACTCTTTGGCATTTTCTATATAGAGAATCATGTTATCTGCAAATAGTAACAGTTTGATTTCTTCATTTTCTATTTGGATGCCTTTTATATCTTTCTCTTGCCAGATTGCACTCGCTAGGACTAACAACGTTATATTGAATAACAGTGGCGATAGTGGACAGCGTTCTCTTGCTTCTGATCTTGGAGGAAAGGTTTTTAGTTTTCACCAATAAGTATAATGTTGGCTGAGGGTTTGTCATATATGGCCATTATTATGTTAAGGTATTTTCTTTCTATACCGGTTTCGTTAACTGTTTTGATCATAAATGGATGCTCTATCTTGTTCAAGACTTTTCTGCATCTATTGATATGATCATGTGATTCTTATATTTTAATTCGTTTGTGGGATGTATCACATTAATCGATTTTCTTATGTTGAACCATCCCTGTGCCCGTGGAATGAAGCCAATGTGATTGTGGTATATACTCTTTTGAATATGTTGTTGTATTTGGTTCCCTTGTATCTTAATTAGGGTTTTTGCACCTGTGTACATGAGAGATATTATTCTGTAATTTTCTATTTTGTGTGTTCTCTTTACCAGATTTTGGTATAAGGGTCATATTGGCCTCATAAAATGAGTCGAGAAGTCTTGTCTCCTCTTTATTTTTTGGAAGAGTTTTACTAAAATAGGTATTAAATCTTTTAATGTTTGGTACAATTCACTGGTGAACCCATCCGGTCCTGGAATTTTACATTTTGGTAAGTTTTTGATGATTGTTTCAATTTCCATATTGCTGATCTGTCTGTTTAGATTTTTCAGTTCTTAATTCAGTCTAGGAAGGTTGTATTTTTCTAAGTATGGGTTCATTTCCTCTAGGTTATTAAATTTGGTGTTATATAATTTTTCATAATATTCTTGTATGATACTTTGTATTTTTGCAGTATCCATCATCATTTACCCTCTTCATCCCTTCTTTTGTTTATTTGTGACCTTTCTCTTTTTTCTTTAGTGAGTCTAGCCTGGGATTTGTCAATTTCATTAACATTTGCAAAGAACTAGTTCTTTGTTGCATTCATTTTTTTTCTATTTTTTTATTAAATTTTATTTATTTGTGCTCTAATTATTACTTCTTTCCTTCTGCGACTTTAGGCTTCATTGTTTTTCTCTTTCTAGTTTTTGAAGATGAAGTGTTAGGTTTTTTATTTGGACTCCTCCTTGATTTTAAAAATAGGTCTATAATGCTATGAATTATCCTCTTACGACCGCTTTTGTCATGTCCCAAAAGTTTTGATATGTTGTGCTAGCATTATCATTTGTCTCTATGTATCTCTTGATGCCTCTTTTTATCTCTTCTCTGACCCAGTTATTCTTCAGTAGCATGTTGTTTAATCTCCATGTATTTGTGGTTCTTCCTGCTTTTCTTTTACAGTTGATCTCTAGTTTCAAAGCCCTGTGTTCAGAGAATATAGTTGGTATGATTTCAACCCTCTCATATTTGTGGAGGCTGCCACTGTGTCCCAGTATGTGGTCAATTCTTGAGAATGTTCCACGTGTGCTAAAGAATATACAAGCAGCTCTTTTGCGATGGAGGGCTCTATAAATGTCAATTATGTGCAGTTGGTCTAATATATCATTTAAGAATGTTATTTCTTTATTGATTTTCTGTTTAGATGATGTGTCTATATCCAACAGTGAGGTGTTTAGGTCCCTACTATGATAGCGTTTTGGTCTGTTTTTCCCTTTAGTTCTGTTAGTTGTTGCTCTATTTATTTCAGGGCTCTCTGATTGAGAACATAGATATTAATAAGTGTTATGTCTTCTTGGTGCATGATTCCCTTTATCAATATGAAGTGTCCCTCAGCATCTTTATTTATCTATTTTATTTTGAAGTCAATCTTATCTGATATTAGTACCTCTAGCCTTATTCTCTGAATGTCATTTGTTTGAAAAGTCATTTTCCACCCTTTCACTTTAAATCTGTATTTGTCTTTGAAGCTGAGCTGTCTCCTGGAGGTGGAATCTGGATGGGTTTTATTTTTTTGGTCTTTGCCTTTTTATTGAGAAGTTCATTCCATTTATATTTAGGGTGATTATTGAAATATGAGGTCTTATAGCAATTTTGTCTTTTGCTTTCTGGTATCTCAGTGTTTCCATTGCTTGCTTGTCCTTGTGTGTCTGTTTTTTTTGTTGTTGTTGTTGTTTGTTTGTTTGTTTTTTCTTTTTTCTTTTCGTTGCATTTTGTGGTTTTTCCTTTTGATCCTTCTCATTTTATGTAATATGCTTCAGTTCTGAACTTTTGGCATGTGCTAACCATTATAGATACGTAAAGGATAGTTATACATATACAGTTGTCCATATTCTTCTGTGTGCTCCTTATCTCCAAACCCTTTTGCGAATTTGGATTTTTGAATTCTCCCATTTTCAGTTATCGTTGTCTCAGTTTGTCCCTATGTATGCTGAATATTCATTACTATCTTGCTATGGAAATCTCTTCTTATTGTTTAATCTTTTAATTCCCTGTTCTTAGTAAGGGTCACACTCTTCTGCTTCTATCTGCCTACTAATCACCTTACTCATAGTTATGGGTTTTTGTTCTTCTTGTTGTTGTTTTTGTTTTTGGTCATTTTGTTTTAGGCGAGCTGACCCCTTTCAGTATTTCCTATAATGGAGGCCTCATAGTGGAGAATTCCCTCAAATTTTCTATGTCTGGGAAAGTCTTTATTTCTCCTTTATATCTAAAGGAGGGCTTTGATGGGTACATTATTCTTCGCTGTTAGTTCCTTTCAGTTATCAGTTTTAATATTTCGTTCCGCTCTTTTCTGGCTTGTAAGGTTTGTGTTGAGAAGTCCAACAAATATCTAATGGGTATTTCTTTATAAGTTACATCTTCTTTTCCCTGGCTGCCCTGAGAATTCTTTCTTTGTCATTGAGTTTTGATAATTTTAATACAGTGTGTCTTGGAGAAGGCCTATTTGGGTTGAGATAAGTGAGTATTCTTTTGACATCTTGAATTCCAAGCTCCAGCTTATTCCTTAGATATGAAAAGTTCTCATCAACTGTTGTCTGAAATGATTTCTAATCCATGCTCCTTTTCCTCCCTTTCGAGAATGCCCATTATTATATTCCTTCTCCTGGTGATATGAGCTAGTTCTTGTATTTCTCTTTCATTATTTTTCATTCTTCAGTTTCTCTCTTCCTTCTGATTGATTCTACATTTCTGTCTTCGATATCACTGATCTTTTTCTCCATTTGGTTGACTCTATTTACCAAGTGTGCTGTTTCATTTTTCAACCCTCGCAGTGTGTTCTTTATCTCCAGAAGATCTATTCAGTTCTTTTTGAGGGTGTCGACCACCTTGCTTAAAAATTCAGTCTGCTCATCTAGTTGTTTTTTCAATTCATGAAATTGTTATGAATTGTTTTGGATCTCATTGAGTTTTTTTCAGAAGCATCATCCTGAATTCTCTGTCATTTAAGTCGCATATTTCTATGTCTGTAAGATTATTATCTGGAGATTATTTTCTTTCTTTCTGAGATGCCTTGTCACCTTGGTTGTTCATGGTGTTTAATGGACTATTTCTCCTCCTGGGCATTAATGGAAGTGTATCCTGATTTTTTTTCCGAAATAAGTTTTATTGTATAAAGGTCTCTCTTCAGACTTTTTCAAAGAAGTCATTTTTTCTTTGCTTTCCAGTAGATTGCATCTAATCCTCTTGGATCCCTGCTTTATTTAAAGCCTTAATAAGGCTTTTTAAAAAAAAAAATAGATGTTTAATCACACTCTCTTCCCTCAGTCTCAGCTTGTCAGTGTTAGCAACAGTTTTGTTAGTGTTGGTTCAGATTCCCCTGGAGCTCAGTGGTGTTCAGTCTTGGAGGATTTGGAGGAGGGGTCCTCTGTATTGGGGGCTGGGGGCTGCGGCTCAGCCTTGTGTTTTGCAACTGCAGCTGGTAATTATCATCTATTACTTCTCTGCCATTCTCACTTCTCTGCTTTCTTCCCTGATGCCTGGGCACTGCCCCCAGCTGCGTGGAACTCACAGCTCTCTCAATTAAGGCTGTTTAGGGAACCCAGCGTACCTTCTCCCTGTCTCCTTCAACTGCAGGGAACTCTGGCTGCTGCAAGAGCCAGCTTCTTTGTTTCTCCAAGTCTACCACCCGACTTCTAGGGTTCTGACCTGTGGTAGCTGTTATGCACAGATCCCATGCTGGTGTGCAATTTGGGTGTTTTTTGTTGAGTTTCAGATGCTCAGTTTACAGTTGTTTCAAGGGGAGAGATCTAGGATGTCTCTCACTGAAATGTTTTCGATGTCAGACTATTTTTCATTCTTTAGTCTTTCTCTCCTTTCTGAAATTTCTTTCTTGATTTCTGTCTTCGATGTCACTGATTCTTTCCTCAATTTGATCCTCTCTATTTCCTAAGCTTGCTATTTCACTCCTCATCTCTCATGGTGTGTTCTTCATCTTCAGAAGTTCTATTTTTCTTTTTTTAGGGTTTCAATCTCCTTGCTAAAAACTTATTCTGCTTGTTTATTTTATTTTTTAGTTTTTGGAATTGTTGATCTGAGTTATTGTGAAACTCACTGAGGTTTTTCAGAAGTATAATCTTGAAATCTCTGTCATTTAAATCACATATTTATATGTCTTTACACTTATTTTTTGGAGATTTTTCTCTTTATTTCTGGACTGCCTTGACACCTCGGTTGTTCGTGGTGTTTGATGGACTGTTTCTTTGCTTGATCATTAATGGGAATGTGTTCTGCTCTTTTTTTTTTTTTTCCAGAAAGCTTTATTACTTAGAGGTCTTTATTTGACCTATTGCTAAAAAGGTGTTTTACTTTTGATCCATGCCTCTCGGATCTTCACTTTAAGACTAATAATGTCTTTTTTTTTTTCTGATAAATATTTAAGTCACAATCGGTCCCAGGTCCTGCAGTAGTACTGTCAGTGAATTTTTATTTCAGTACCAGTTGTGCAAATTCCTCTGGAGCACCGTGATGCTAAGTCTGGGAAGGTATAGAGTTGAGAGAGAGAGTGGGTGAGGGTTGCTGCTAGTCTCTGTGTCTCAGCCTCGCACTTTGCAACTACAGATGCTATGACCCTGCTGTTTTCCCTCCACACTTAGTTACAGCTTTCAGCCCTGATCCCTGAGCTCTGCTTTCTGGAACTCACAGATTCCTCAAGCAAGTTTGTTCAGTGAACTGGCTGTCTTTTTCCCCTTCCCCACTTCCTGCAAGAAACTCCAGCTGCAAGAGGCAACTTCTTTGTTCTTTCCAGTGTACACACCCAGACTTCTATGGTTCTGACCTCTGGAAGCTCTTATGTGCAGAAAAGTCTCAGATATGCTTGTGTTCAGGTTGGATGTTATTTGCTGAGTTTTTGATGTTCAGCTTATTGTTATTTCAAGGGAAGTAATCCAGGGATTTCTCTCAATCTGCAATTCTTGTGACATCACTCCTCTAAATACACACAGAGATCTTTAAAAGTAAGATTGTTAAATTTAAAACCTTAAAGAAATACCATATAAGGTAAAAAATAGCACAGAGATACAAGAAATTCATCTAGAATTTTCAAGAAATGGAAAGTTGGTAAAAAACAAGAAAAGAAAATGTGGTAGACATTGTGGAGAAATCTAAGAAAGCTGATATACACAAAATAAAAATTTTAGAAGTAGAGAATAGACTTGATGTAATAGAAGAAAAAAAATAAAGAATGGGGAGAAAATTTCTAAGCTGAACAAATATTTCACCTCTTTGTTTTAAAGAAATGACTAATAGTCAAATTACTGTGTGTGTGAGGATTCGAGGAAACATGGCAGAGTAAGAGATGTCCTCAGATCTCTCCCCGTGAAATAACAATAAGCTCAACATCTAAAACTCAACAAACAACACTCAAACTGCACACCAGCACTTCTGAGAGCAGGATCTGCGCATAAGAGCTACCACAGGTCAGATGCCCTGGGTGTCGGGCATCTGATAGGCTCTGGAGCTCCCTGCAGGAGGAGTGGGAGGGGTGAAGGTATGGCAACTTCCCTGAACAGCCCTGCCTGGAAGTGCTGTGAGTTCCACGCAGCCAGCAGCAGGGCCCAGGGATCAGGGCAGAAAGCAGAGAAAATGATGGGACCACAGAGAAACAATAGTTGATTTTTACTGGCCCTGGTTGCAAAACTGAGGCTGAACCACAGCTTCCAACTCCCAACCCAGAGGACTCCTCCCCTCAAACCCTCCGAGACTGAATACCGTGGAGCCAAGACAAATCTGAGCAAATGCTGCCAAGACGGAAGCTACTTCTTGCAGCCTCTGGAGCTCCCTGCAGGAAGAAGCGTAGAGGAGAAGGTGCGTTGACTTCACTAATAGCCCTGCCTGGAAGTCCTGTGAGTTCCACATAGCCGGATGCAGGGCCCAGTCATCAGGACAGAAAGCAGGGAAGCGGGATGAGATCGCAGAGAATCTACAGTTGATTTTTACCAGCTGTGGTTGCAAAACTGAGGTTGAACCACAGTACCCAACTCCAAACCCAGAGAGGCCTTCCCCCCATATTCTCAGAGATTATACAACGCGATTTCCCAGGAGAATCTGAGCAAACGCTACCGAACCTGTCGCTAACACTGACAGGGACTGAAAATGAGGGTAGCGAGCGTGAATAAATATCTACAAGAAATTTTTTTTAAAGTGTTATTTACGCTTTAAATAAAGCAGAGACCCAAGAGGCTTAGACGCCACCTACTGGGAACCAAAAGAAAAAGCGCCTTCTTTGCAGCAGGATAAAGATAGACCTTTATATAATACGTCTTCTTTCTGGGGAAAAAAGCAGAATACATTTTCATTAATGCCCAAGAGGAGAAATAGTCCACTAAACACCATGAACAACCAAGGTGACAAGGCATCTCAGAAAGAAAGAAAATAATCTCCAGATAATAAGCTTACAGAAATAGAAATATGCAACTTAAATGACAGAGATTTCAGGATGGTGCTTCTGAAAAAAACTCAATGAGATCCAAAACAATTCATAACAATTTCATGAATTGAAAGAACAACTAAATGAATAGAGCAAGAAGATTGAAACCATCAATAAGAAAAGAATAGATTTTCTGGAGATAAAACACACAGACACACACACACACACACACACACACACACACACACACACACACACTGCAAGAGTTGAAAAATGAAATAGTAAGCTTAGGAAATAGAGTCCATAAAATAGAAGAAAGAATCAATGATATCGAAGACAGAAATCTACAAATAAATCAGAAGGAAGCAGAGAGAAATCTAAGAATGAAAAATAATGAAATAGAAATACAAGAACTAACTGATACCATCAAGAGAGGAAAAATAAGAATAATGGGCAATATTGAAAGTGAGGATAAGGAGCAGTGAATAGAAAGCATTTTCAGCAAAATAGTGGATAAGGGTTTCTCAAATCTAAAGAATGAGTTGGAGCTTGGGATTCAAGAGGTCAACAGAATACCCAATTATCTCAACCCAAAAAGGCCTTCACCAAGACTCGTATTAAAGTTATCAAAAATCAGTGACAAAGATAGAATTCTCAGGGCAGTGAGGGAGAAGAAAATGGTAAATTATAAAGGAAAACCCATTAGATTATCATTGGATTTCTCAGCGCAAACCTTAAAAGCCAGAAAGTAATGGAATCAAATATTTAAATTATTAAGTGAAAGGAACTACCTGCCTAGAATAATGTATCCAGCTAAGCTCTCCTTTAAATATGAAAGAGAAATTGAGACCTTTCCATACCAAAAAAAAAAAAAAAAAAAAAAAAAAAAAGAAGGAATTCTCCACTATGAGGCCTGCACTACAGGAAATACTGAAAGTGGTCAGCTCAGCTAAACCAAAAGGACATGAAAAAAAAAAAAACATAATTAGGAGTAAAATGACTATCAGATAAATTGAGGCAGAGGAGTGCAATCATTATTAAGAACAGGATATTATAAGCTTATATAATGAGAAGAAAATTGCTATAGCAAGATGGTAATGAACGTTCAGCATACATAGGGACAAATTGAGATAACAATGACTGAAAAGGGAGGATTCAAAGATCCAAACTCACAAAGTGGAATGGAGATAAGACATGTGCAGAAGAAAATGGATGACTGTATATATATATAACTATTCTTTATATATTCATAATGGTAACCACACACCAAAGATTCAGAACTGAAGTATATAACATAAAACAAGAAGAACCAGAGGGAAAATTCACAAGAGCCAAACAAAATAAGGAAAACAACAACACAAGTATAAGGATGCAATGGAAACACCGAGCTACCAGAAAGCAAAAGATACAATGGCTATAAGAAGACCTTATATTTAATAATCACCCAAAATGTAACTCACCGATAAAAAAGGGACAGAGTTGTAGAATAGATTAAAAAACAAAACCCAACCATATGCTACCTCCAGAAGGCACATCTCAGCTCCAAAGACAAATATAGACTCAAAGTGATAGGGTGGAAGATGATATTTCAAGGAAATGGCATTCTGAGAAAATGAGGAGTAACAGTACTAATAGATGAAATAGACTTCGAAATAAAAAGGTAAAGAAAGATACTGAGGGACCCTTCATAATGATAAAAGGAATCATGCACCAAGAAGACATAACACTTATTAATATCTATGTTCCCAATCAGAAAGCCCTGAAATAAATAGAGCAACAACTAACAGAACTAAAGAGAGAAACAGACCAAAACACTATCATAGTAGGGGACCTAAACTCCTCACTGTTGGATAAGGACACATTAGAAAACAGAAAATCAATAAAGAAATAATATTCTTTAATGACACATTAGACCAACTACATATAATTGACAGTTACAGAGCCCTCCATCGCAAAATAGCTGCTTATACATTCTTCTCTAGTGCACATGGAATATTCTAAAGAATCGACCACATACTGGAACACAGTGATAGCCTCCACAAATATAAGAGGGTTGAAATCATACCAACTATATTCTCTGAACATAGGGCTTTGAAACTAGAGATCAACTGTAAAAGGAAAGCAGGAAGAACTGCAAATAGATGGAGATTAAACAACATGCTACTGAAGAATAAGTGGGTCAGAGGAGAAATAAAAAGAGACATTAAGAGATACATAGGAATGAATGATAATGCTAGAACAACATATCAAAAACTTTGGAACACGACAAAAGTGGTCATAAGAGGATAGTTCATATCATTACAGACCTATTTCCATAATCAAGAAGGAGTCCAAATAAAAAACCTAACACTTCATCTTCAAAAACTAGAAAGGGAAAAACAATGAAGATTAAAGTCACAGAGGAAGAAAATTATCATAATTAGAGAAGAAATAAATTAAATTGAAAACAACAACAACAAAAAACAATACAACAACGAGCTGGTTCTTTGAGAAGGTTAATAAAATTGGCATATCCCTGGCTTGACTCACTAAATAAAACAGAGAAAGGACACAAATAAATAAAATCAGAGATGAAAGAGGGGAAATTACGACTGACATGGCAGAAATATAAAGGAGTACACAAGGACATACGTAAAAGCATATAATACCAAATTTAATTATCTAGAAGAAATAGACCAGTACTTAGAAAAATACAACCTTCCTAGACTGAATCAAGAAGAAATGGAAAACCTACATAGATTGATCAGCTGTATGGAAATTGAAACAATCATCGAAAACCTACAAAAACTAGAAGTTCAGGACCAGATGGCATCGCAGTGAATTCTACCAAACATTAAAAGAAGATTTAATAACTATTGTCCTCTAACTCTTCTAAAAAATCGAAGAAGATGCAATACTTCCCAACTCATTTCATGAGGCCAGTATTACTCTGATACCAAAACCTGGTAAAAATAACACACAAAAAAGAAAACTACAGACCAATGTCTCTCATGAACACAAATGCAAAAATCCTAGTGAATCGAATACAGTAACGTATTAAAAAGATTATACACCACGATAAGTGAGCTTCATCCCAGGAACACAGGGATGGTTCAACATATGCATATCGATTCATGTGATACACCACATAAACAAATTAAAAGTTAATAATCATATGATTATATCAATAGATGCAAAAAAGCCTTTGACAAGATATAGCATCCATTTATGGTCAAAACACTTAACAAAATCAGTATAGAAGGAAAGTGCCTTAACATAATAAAGGCCATCTATGACAAACCCTAAGTCAAGATTATACTTAATGGTGAAAAACTAAAAACTTTTTCTCCAAGATCAGGAACAAGGCAAGGCTAACCACTATCACCACTGTTATTCAATATAACATTGGAGATCCTAGCAAGTGCAATCAGATAAGAGAAAGATATAAAAAGTTTCCAAATGGGAAATGAAGAAGTCAAACTGACACTCTTTGAAGATGACATGATTCTCTATATAGAAAACCCTAAAGACTCCATAAGAACACTACTAGAAACAATAAGCAAATACAGCAAAGTTTCTGAATACAATATCAATGTTCAAACATCCGTAGCGTTCCTATATTCTAATAAAGAAGTGTCAGAATATGAAGTGGAAAAAATAAATTCCTTTGCGATTACAACAAAAAGAATAAAATACCTAGGAATACATTTAACAAAACATGCGAAGGATATATATAATGAAATTACAAGACCCTATTACAATAAATCAAAGAAGATACAAAAAATGGAAAGATATTCCATGTTCTTAGATTGGAAGAAGCAACATAAATAAAATGACAATATTACCTAAAGCATTATATAGATTTAATGCAATCTCCGTCAAAATACCTTCGGAATATTTTAAAGAAATAGAACAAAAAATCATCAGATTTGTATGGAAGCACAAAAGACCCCAAATTGCCAAATTCATCCTGAGAAAAAAGAACGGAGTTGGAGGCATCACTCTGCCCAACTTCAAATTATACTCTAAAATGAGAGTAATCATAAGAGCATGGTATTGGCAGCAAAACAGACACAAGAACCAGTGGAACAGAAATGAGAGTCCAGAAGTAAACTCACGTATATATGGGCAAATAATTTTCGACAATAAAAGCCAAAAACATACAGTGGAGAAAAGAAAACCTCTTCAATAAATGGTGTTGGGAAAATTGGAAGGCCACCTGCAAAAGAATGCAACTAGATTGTTGTCTATCATCATCCACCAAAATTTAATCAAAATGGATTGAAGACCTGAATATAAGACCTGACACAATAAAATGCATAGAAGAAAACAGGAACTAAACTCAAGGACCTTGGACTTAAAGAGGATTTTATGAATTTGACCTCAAAGGCAAGGCGAGTAAACCAAAACTAAATGAATGGGACTACATCAAACTAAAAAGCTTCTGTACAGCAAAAGAAACCATCAACAAGGTAAAGAGAAAACCATTCGAATGGGAAAATATATTTGCAAGCAATACCTTCGATAAGGGCCTAATATCCAAAATATACAAAAAACTCATACAACTCAACAACAACACCAACAACACGATCCAATAAAAAATTCGGCAGAGGACCTGAACAGATACTTCTCCCTAGAGGACATACAAAAGGCCAACAAATATTTGAAAAGATGCTCAACATCTCTAGCTATTAGAGAAATGCCAATCAAATCCACAATGAAATACCATCTCATACCTGTTTTAATAGCTGTAATCAACAGCACAAGTAATAACAAATGCTGGAGAGGATATGGAGAAAAAGGAACCCTCATACACTGCTAGTGGGACTGCAAATTGGTATAGCCCCTATGGAAAATAGTATGGAGGTTCCTCTAAAAATTGAGAATTGATCTACCATATGATCCAGCTATTCCTCTACTGCACATTTACCCCAAAGACTTGAAAATCATATCCATATAAATATTTGCATACCGATGTTCATAGTACCATTATTCACAGTGGCCAAGATATCGAAGCAACCAAAGTGTCCTAAGATAGATGATTGGCTAAAGAAGCTGTGGTACATATATACATTGGAATATTGCTCAGCCATAAGAAGAGATGAAATACTGCCATTTGTGACAATATAGATGGACCTCGAGATAATTATGCAAAGTGAAATAAGCCAGAGAGAAAAGTTGAAAACCACATGATAGCACTTATATGTGGGATATAAATCTAAAAGCAGCAAATCAACAAGACAGATAGAAACTCATGTACATGTATAATGGACTAGTGGTTACCAGTGAGTAGGAAGTGGGGGAGGAGTGGGTAGTTAGACGGTGTAAAAGGGTGGAATATAGGGGAATAGGGAGAGGGTGAAGTGGGTAAAGGGGATCTATTGTATGGTACCTGAAGCAAACCGGACTTTGGTTGGTAAACACACAATAGAATATATAGATGTCAAATTATAATGTATACCTGAAAATTATATAATTGTATTAATCAATGTTACCCCAATAAACAATAAAAAAATTACTGTGTGTATGTGCTCACACATGTGTGTGCGTGTGTGTGTTTGTGATATAGAGGGAAAGAGGGATAGAGCGACAGAGACACACACATAGAAATATTTTGGTAAAATATTTGAGTTTCAAAGACAAAATCTCATTAATTCAGGTAAAAATGTATTTTTTAAAAATAAATGTTAATGTTCAATACGCAAGACCTGTAAAGCACCAAATGAAGTAAACTTCCAATATATTTTTAAATGATTAAAGCTGTAAGAAATATCAAGAGAAACACATTCATGGCAAGACATTTTAAAATGCCTTGTAAGTATTTTATAGATCACATAAACAGAAAAAAATCAGCATATAGAATAATTTAATGTCATAATTAATTGGTGGTCTTGCCAGGAAAATGGCCTGAGAACTGATAGGCCTTTTCCAGAATTCTTTTCCAGAATTCAATTGAAAGAAAAAAAAAAATGGTGATGGTAGGGATCCCTCACACCCAAGGAGCCAACCACAGCACAAACCCTCAAATATTTCTGTGAACTAACTTGCAGTGGGAAAAGATTGAAGGAAGTCAAAAAAGTTATATCACAAATATGATTTGATTGTGTGAATATTGGAGACTATGCTGGAGAGTAGGGAACCATTAGAAATCTGAATACCACTCCACTCAGTGCCACATGTGACTCTACACAAAAAAAACATAGTAACAATGCTGGGATTAGTAGAGCACACATTAAGCATAAATTGAAGAGGGTTTCTCTGAGGTGCATTTATTCACTCACTCATTCACTCAGCAAGCAATTATTAAATATCGATGTGTGCCAGATATCATGCTAGGTGATGGGGGAAAAGCACTAAAAAAAAAAAAAGATAAAATCCTTTTCTTCATGATTTTTATATTCTAGCTTGGCAGATATACAAGTAAACCAATACAGAAATAAAATAATTTCAAAAAGTTGTGTGTGCTACAAAGGAAACAACCCAGGACAATGGGAACCAGATTGTGTACATATTGGGATTAGGAGTTACTTTAGATTGGGTGATCAAAGAAGATATTTCTTTAAGAATAGGTGACATTTAACCTGAGATCTGAACATTTGCACTGAGACATTTAAACTGAGACTTTAAAATGAGAAAAAGGTGTTTTAAGCTTAAACAATAGCCTAAAGACACAATAGGGAGGTGGAGGTTGTACCTTTTATATGGATGTGAAAAAGAAAAAAAAAACTAAACTCCTTAATATTGTAAGGATATTAATACTTTCCAAATAATAATTGCAGTGAAAATAACAATTATTATTTTGGGGAATGAAAGGGGTATGAATTGGATATTGATATCCACACAGAATAAACTGTTAGAATAGCTGAGGAAATAAGTTAAAACACTAAAATCATTTAGAGCTGTCTTTTACTAATGCAAGAATGTAAAGACAAGGAAAAAATAGTTTCCATATAGACTCCATTGTAAACACAAATCTAGCAATCTATAAAGTTAACATTGTATTATACTAGGAAACAAAAAGATTAACCAATAAATAGTACCAGGGCAATTTGTTTTTTACCAAGTTTTACATAGTCAGTTAACACCAGTCAACAAAACATGGATTAATCAAATGTTTAATAAGTAACTAAATTTTAAAGAACATATATGTAATTAGTTGTGCAATATTGAAACGAGGAGGACCTCTTGAAACAATGGAAATGGAAATCTTAAAAGAAAGTAACATTACAGTACAGTGCAATGATAAAAGATAACAGTGCAGTGATAAAAGATTATTTGTCTTTTAAGATATTTTGTATTTTTTAAATCATTCTACTCTGAGGTTTTAATTCAAGAATCATAAAAATCAAGCCTATTGAAAAAAATCCATAATAATTGCCTCAAAAGAAAATTGAGAGAATGTTTTATAAAAGAGGTTGATCTGGTGCCTCTAAATCATTCCTTGAGAAGAGTGCCCTTCTCTGTATATTTGGTAATCCATCATTACTCTTTAAAAATATAGATAACTGCTGTTGACTTGTTTCTTCTGTTTAATTTTTATTGCTGTTGACTTGTTTCTTCTGTTTAATTTTTATTTTTAATTAGAGTTGACATTCAATATTATCTAATATTAGTTTCATGTGTACAGCACAGTGGTAAGACATTTATATAATTTATTAAGTAATTCTCCTGATTAGTTTAGTACCCACCTGACATTATACATAGTTATTACAATATTATTGACTATATTCCCTATGCTGTATTTGACATCCCAGTGATTATTTTGTAACTAACGACTTGTATTTCTTAATCTTTTAACATTCTTTACCCATCTTCTCAAACACTCCACTCATCTGTCAATCACGTTTGTTCTCTGTATCTATGAATCTGTTTCATTCTGTTTGTTTATTTCTTCTGTTCTTTATATTCCACATATAAGTGACATCATATGATATTTGTCTTTCTCTGTCTCACTTATTTTACTTAACATAATATGTTCTAGGTCCATCCATGTCATTACACATGGTAAGTTTTTTTTATGGCTAAGTAATATTCCATTGCATATATGTACCACTTCTTTATCAAATAGTCTGTTGATGGGCACATAGGTTTCTTCCAAATTTTGGCTATTGTAAATAGTGCTGAAGTGAATATAGGGTTCTCTACATCTTTTCAAATTAGTGTTTTGATTTTATTTAGATAAATACCCAGAAGTACAATTGCCTGGTTCTAAGGTAGTTCTATTTTTAATTTTTTGAGAAACCTCCATAATATTTTCCATAGTAGCATTACCAATTGGCAATCACTCCAACAGTGCACAAGGGTTCTATATTCTCTACATCCTCACCAATATTGTTGTTTCTTGATTCACTGATGATAGCCATTCTGACAGGTGTGAGGTGATATCTCATTGTGGTTTTAGTTTGCATTTCTCCAATAATTAGTGACCCTGAGCATCTTCATGTCTATTGGTTATCTGTTTGTCCCCATTGGATAAAAATGCTCATTCATGTCCTGTGCCCAATTTTTAATTGGATTGTTTGGGGCATTTTTTGCTGTTGAGTTGTGAGAGTTTTTAAAATAAGTTTTGGATATAAATGCATTATCAGTTGTATCATTGGCAAATATCTTCTCCCATTCAGTAGGGTATCTTTTCATTTTGTCGATAATTTCCTTTGCTGTGCAAAAACTTTTTAGTTTGATGTAGTTTCAATTGTTTATTTTTTCTTGTGTTTCCCTTACCTAACAAGATATATCAGAAAAAAATATTACTAAGAACAATGTCAGAGTTTGCTGACTATATTTTCTTCTAGGAATTTTATGGTTTCAGGTCTTACATTTAAGTCCTTAATCCATTTTGAGTTTTTCTTGTATATGGTGTAAAAAAGTGGTCCAGTTTCATATTTTGGCATGTATTTGTCTAGTTTTCCCAACACCATTTATTGAATAGATTGTCTTTACCCCATTATATATTCTTACCTCCTTTGTAATGGATTAAATGAATATATAGGTGTGGGGTTATTTCTATTCTCTATTCTGTTCCATTGATCTTTGTGTCTGTTTTTGTGCCAGTACCATGCTGTTTTGACTACTTTAGCCTTGTAATATAGTTTGATAACATATAGTGTGATACCTCCAACTTCATTTTTCTTTTTCAAGATTGTCGCGGCTATTTAGGGTCTTTTATGGTTCCATATAAATTTCAAGGTTATTTGTTCACATTCTGTAAGAAATGCCATTGATATTTTAATAAGAATTGCATTGAATCTATAGATTGTGTTGGATAGTATGGACAATTTAATGATGTTGATTCTACCTACCCATGGGCACAGTATATGCTTCCATTTATTTGTATCTTCTTTAGTTTTTTTTTTTTCCAATGACTTACAACTTTACAAGTATAGGCCTTTTACCTACTTGGTCAAATTGATTCATAGATATTTCATTGTTTTTGATGCAATTGTAACTAAGATTGTTTCCTTAATTTCTCTTTCTGATAGTTTATTATTTGTGTATAGTAATGCAACCAATTTCTAAATATTATTTTTCTATCCTACTACCTTAATTAATTCATTCATCAATGCTAACATTTCTTGGTGGCTCTTTAGGGTTCTCTATGTAGAGTATCATGCCATCTGGAAATAATGAATTTTACTTCTTTTTTCTCATTTGAATGTCTTTAATTTATCTTTCTTGTCTTCAGCGGCTATGACTTCTAACACTATGTTGAATAAAAGTGATAAAAGTTGACATCGTTGTCTTATTCCTGATCTTAAGAAAAATGCTTTTAATTTTTCCCCATTGAGTACTATATTAATTGTGGGTTTACCGTTTTGGGCCTTTATTATGTTGAAGTGTGTTTCCTTTATTCCCACTGTGCTGAGAGAATCATAAATGGATGCTGGATTTTGTCAAATGCTTTTTCTGCATCTATTGATATAATCATATAATTTTTATTTTTAAATTTTTATGTGGTGTGTCACATTAATTGATTTGTGAATATTGAACCAACCTTGCATCTCAGTAATAAATCCCACTTGATCATGGTGTATGATCTTTTTAATGTATTTCTTAATATGATATGCTACTATTTTGCTGAGGATTTTTGCATCTATGTTCATCAGCAATATCAGCCTATAATTTTTTCATAATGTCTTTGTCCGATTCTAGAATCAGGGTAATGGTGACCATATGGAATGAGCTTCAGGGCTTTTCCTCCTCTTGAATATTTTGGAATAGTTTGAGAAGAATAGATGTTAATTATTCTTTAAATATTAGGAAAAATTCACCTATGAAGCCATCCAGTTCAGGACTTTTGTTTATTGGGAGTTTTTTGATGACTGATTCAATTTCATTAGCAGTAATTGGTTCATTCTGATTTTCTGTTTTATCTGGACACAGTCTTGGAATTGTATATACTTCTAGGAATGTATCCATCTCTTCTAGATTGTCCAATTTGTTGGCATACAATTGCTGGTAATATTTTCTTATAATCCTTTGTATTTCTGTGGTCTTAGTCATTACTTTTCCTCTTTCACCTCTGATTTTATTTATTTGGGTCCCCTGTCTGCTTTTCTTAATGAGTCTGGTTAAAGATTTATTATATGTTTACTTTTTCAAAGAACCAGCTCTTGGATTCCTTGATCTTTTATGTTATATTTTTAGATACTATTTCATTTATTTCTGCTGTAATTTATTATTTCCTTCCTTCTACTCACTTTGTGATTCCTTTGCTATTATTTTTCTAGTTCTTTTAAGTGTAAAATTAGATTGTTTATTTGGCATTTTTCTTGTTTCTCGAGGTAGGCCTGTATTGCTTTGAATTTCCCTATTTCTGCTGTGTCCCATAAATTTTAGTTGTTGTGTTTTCATTTTCATTTTTTCTCAAGGGATCTTTTGATTTCTTCCTTGATCTCATTGTTAACTCATATATTCTTTAGGAGCATGTTATTTAGCCTCCATGTTTGTGTACTTTCATGTTGTTGTTTTTTATTTCTTATAATTGATTTCTGGTTTTATACCATCATGGTTGGAGAAGACATGATCCAATTTCAATCTTCTTACAATTATTGAGACTAGTTTTTTTGGTCTAACGTGGTCTATCCTGGAAAATCATCCATGTGCACTTGAGAAGAATGTATATTCTGCTACTTTGAAGTGGAACACTCCAAAAATATCAATTAATTCCATCTAGTCTAGTGTATCATTTAAGGTCTTTGTTTCTTCGTTGATTTTCTGTCTGAAAAATCTGTCCATTAGAGTAAGTGAGTGTTAAAATCTCTTACTATGACTGTATTACTGTCAATCTCTCTCTTTTATGTCAGTCAATATTCACTTTATATATTTAGGTGCTCTTATGTTGGGTGCATAAATATTTACGAGAGTTATATTCTCCTGTTTGATTGATCCCTTTATCACCGTGTAATATTCTTCTATGTCTCTTATTATAGCCTTTGTTTTAAGGTTTATTTTGTTTAAGTATTGCTACCCCGGAATTTTTTTTTTCATTTCTATTTGCATGAAATATCTTTTTACTTTCACTCTATGTGCGTCTTTCAATCTGAAGTGGGTCTTTTGTAGATAACATATTTTTTGTTTTTAATCCATTTGGCTACTACATATCTTTTGATTGGAGTATTTAATTTGTTTACTTTTAAAGTGATTATTGATAGGCACATAGTTTTTGCCTCTTTATTATTCATATTTATGTTCTTTTTTATCCCATTCTTTTTCTTTTTCTTTTTTATTAGCTTCAGGTACATAGCACATTGGTTAGACATTTCTATAGTTTATGATGTGATCCCCTCAATTACCCTATAACCCATCTGGTTATACACATAGCCATTACAATATTCTTGACTGTATTCCTTAAGTTGTACTCTGCATCCCCATGACTATTTGTAACTACTAATTTTTACTTCTTCATCCCTTCACCTTTTTCTCTTAGCCCCTAAAACCCCCTTCTCTCTGGCAGTCACCAGATTGTCCTTTGTATCTCTGAGTCTGTTTTTGTTTAATTTGTTCTTTTGTTTCTTAGATTCCTCATCCCTTCTTAAAGAAGTCCCTTCAACATTTCTTGTAATACAGACTTGGTTGTGTTAAATTTCTTTAGCTTTTTCCTGTTTGGGAAGTTCTTTTTCTTACCTTCAATTTTAATTGCTAGCCTTGCTGGGAAGAGAAGTCTTTGTTTTACTTCCCTGTCTTTTTGTTGGGTTGTTTCCTATTCTTTAATTTTCGGGGTACAAACTGTTGAAAAATATTTTAGCCTTTAGTCTCTTGTTTTAAAAACACAGCCAAATATTGATCTTATCACAAAGATCTGATAGGAGATGAACTTGGGATTTCTTCCCTGGCCTATAGAGTTCATTTAGTCCAACAGAATATGTAATATAACACATATTTTACAAGCTTTTTGTGCAAATCCTGTCTAATAAAAAACAAAAATCACGACTTTTTTGATTCTTTGGTGCAGAATTTTCTCTCTTCTCTCCTTTGCTCTTCTCTCCTCTCTTTTCTCTCCTTCCTTCCACTTCCCTCCCTCTCCTCTCTTGACAATTTTGCTTCCATTAATCACAGTAGAGCAAATTTCTTACCCAGACAAAATGGGCCCCTTAAAAATTTCCAGCCTCGTAATTACTTAAATAATATTACATATGTATGTCAATTCAATTGTCTTCAAATATAAATATTTCTTAGCCAGCAAGTAACCAGGTTGTAGACTTTCTGCATTTTCATCTACTTTAAAATGCAACTGTTCAGCTAATGAAATTATTGTAGCCTAGCAGAAAGCTCAAGTTGAATAAAAGTTTCCTTTTTCTTTTTAATTCAAGGTCTTTCTTTCTTTTTTTTTTTAATGACATCCTTTTGTACTGAAATGTTACTACTCATTGTATTTGATCCAGTCTAGTGCTGAATTTATAATTCTACCTCATAGGAAAATAATGTTTATTAGTTTCTTCTAAACTTTCCTGAAGTAGCTATTCCCAACTTCATGCCACTGGGAGCTTTGTAATTTGAACATTGTTAGGAAAATATTCAAAAGTCAGGGTAATTTGGAGAGGAGGGCAGATCCAGGGCTCTTCACCAGGATCTTGGTTTCTTGGTTAACCAATGTCAAGGAGGGCTTGGTTTGCTTCAATTCAGGGCTGGAGACACCTGGGTTTTACTTGCCCAGTTTCACTTAGACTGCGAGCATGGAAACCTCACGTCCAGGCCTCAGTGCCAGGCCAAGTCCTTCCAAAACTGTCTCCTCAAGGCTGAGACATGGTTGGGTACTGTGTCCAGAAGGAAACCAAGGACAACTGCTGCTGGATGAGACCTAGTGTCAGAAGTTGGTGGGCGTGGATCACCTGCACTGCCCAGAGTCCCTGGTGGAAGTGACTGGAGTATCTTAAAATTGTCATCAATAATGACATGTATGCAAACAAACCACACATTGAAAAACTATCAATCACATCTAAAGAATAAATGTTAGTTCAGATTAAACAATAGAAAAGCTGGTAAATAATGAAATAACTTTATTTAGACTGTTGTACTCAAATTAGATGATTTTCTTTTGAAATATTCCTTATACTTGAAGTAGTCCTAACATGAAAATCTTTGGAAAGTGAAGTTCTGTTTTTTTTTTTTTTTTCGCACATTGTACAGGTGGCACTTTTATATTTGAAAACTTCTACTGGTGTGTCATGAACTTAACACTACCATAACCACTTAGGAATATGATCTGGACAATGAATGAACCTTATAATAAGTGAAGGACAGTGTAACTGAGGCAGCTTCTAATATAAACTATTCGGTATCACACTATAGTGTTAGTTTCAGTCACTGGTGAGTATGGGAGCTGCGATAACACATACCTTGTCAGGAGAGCTTGCAAATAAATAACCAAATAAACCTTCTACTTCTAATAAACTGTGCCTGCACAGAATCAGTTTAATTTTCACTGGAGAAACTGAGACAACCTATTAGAACCAAAAGTATTGGGTAACACTGCTACCCTAAGGCAAGAAGCATTGTCAATTTAAATGTGCTAATAAAAAGCACATTTATATAAATAAATATATATATATATATTTATTTTAATGATAACTTCATAGAAATAAGGTAGAGCTACTTAGCTTTTGGATTTAAACCATAAACTAAAAAAAATAATTTATAGATTTTAAAAATGTGTTTGATTCTAGCTAAGAATGGCATCTGTTTTAAACTAATAGCATACATTTTGCATGTGTGTTGTATGCACTCATGTGCATGTGTGCGTGTTTGTGTATGTGTGTATATCTTTTTTCGAAAGGTATAGTTTAAAAGAGAATTGACAGGATCTCTTTCAACATTCTATTTGTTATATATGAAGAGTCATTTCATACTCACCATCTGATGATATTTGACAGTTCAAAATTTACTTGCGAAGCCACATACAATTTAAGCAGGCTGTAGCATTGCACTATCTTGCTGCAAGCTAATCACTTTATAATGAGTTTAGTGAAAAGTACCTATACAATAAGTTGTACTTGACAGCAGCTTAAGGGAACCTTTAGGTGCTAAAATTTAGCAGCTAAGAGATGTTGTATTGCATACTTCTAAAGATAGAAAATAGATTCTTTTCTAAAATACAAGCAGTTTAAGTTCAACATAAATCAGACAGATGGTAAAAGAAATATCTTGTTGCTATGGGCTTTATCCAGTTTTTGATCTCACTGTTTCATGAAGTAAAAGAAGAAAAAAGTCAGTCTTCTAGTGTTCTAGTTTGCAGAAACAATATCTTAACATCATAGAGAAGTTTTTTTTTTCACTGTGATATTGTATATTTGACAGTATATGGCAGCATTTACACCAAGCTATATTTAAAATAAATGGTGAACATGCATTGAATAGTCAACTTACTTTTAAATGATTCACTTTCATTGTAGATTTTGGGTATTATATAATCAAATTGGAATGAAAAAATATAATAAAACATAATCATTACTATTTATAAGACTGTTGCAGTTCTTGAATTTGTACTTGCTGTGAATAAAAAAAAAACATTAGAACATGTAAATGATTTTTACATCTAAAGTATAAAGTTGGGTTCCTATAAAGACCTCTATGCATCAAAAGAAGTATAATTTTGGTTAGACTGTACTGATAGATACTATTGATAAGCATCAAAACCCATGTTAATTTTGCCTATAAGATAGATACAGCATAAGACATAAAGAAAAGTTATGGTACTGCTTGGTAGGAAGATATCTGTAAAATAATGTTTAGCTTTCCAACTTGGTGCTAGAAATGACAGAGAACAAAACAGAAAAGAGATACATTTGTACAGTGCCACGAAATGCATTTAACTCAAAGCCATGAGAAACATTTCTGGACTTCGGTATATTTCCTTGAATCAAAGGGCACCCACTGTATCAGGGTTTTATAGAGGTAAAAATAATCAACAATGTGACAGTTGTAATTGACCGATAGTCTCTAAACAATGTGTGCTTCTATAGTATGTACTTGTATTGAAATGATATATTAAGTATCACACAATGTTCCACAAATGTGCCTGGTAGGAAATGTAATTTGACAGTAGGATTTGACAGTTCCACCTATAGTTGGGAAAGGGTAATGGGAGAGCATACTATGGGAAGGTGCAAATAGGTAAGTCTTCACAGACTCTGTGGTTTCAGTTGAGGTTTGAGGATAATGTAGAAGTTAAATAAGCAGAGAGAGCAGAGAAGAGCATTCCTGTACAGCAAGCAATACAAGGAAGATTTTGACTAAATTGTGGGAGAAATTAAATGTAAAAATGAGGAATTACAGGTTTATTTGTTAGGCAATGAGGGGCTGCTGAAGGATTTAAATAAAAGGTAATGTATACAAAATAGCATGTTATGAAGATTTACTGGTCAGCAAAAGAGAAAAGAAGTTAGAGATCATACTACCATCCAGGGAAGCAGTGATGAGGGTCTGAACAAAGGTTGTGACAGAGAGGATAAAAAGGAGAGATATTACAGAAGAAAAAGAAAATACTAGGCTTGTTATTGATGAGATATGAGGTAAAGAAGGGTGAATAAACATTTGTGATAAACAAGGCAATGATTTCAAAACCATGCTGTCTTTAAGTCTCTTCAGAAAGAAAATTTGAAGAGAATGATTTGAAGACTTAAGCCTGAGCACAGAGAGAAGAATAATTTTATTCAAAAAATATTTTGTCCAAAGGAGAAACTGATTTTTGAAGAAACAATTAAATTTATTATATTTTTAGTTATTGTTGAGTGTTATGCAGAGGTTTTGTGGAAAGTCTTTGGCATTATGTTGATACTTTTATAATATTAAATGTAGTTCAGACTATGATTCAGACTATTATATATTCCTGAAGTACATATAACATGTTTGACCAAATGTTTTTGCCGTGTGGTACTTTAATCATGTAAATGCAGCCTTAGTTGTAAAGTCCAATCTTGATAACGAGCCGTTGAAAATTATATACATTTAGAATAATGTATACTAAAAGGGTCCAAGGTTTTGCTGCCCTGAAGTTGCCTTCTAGGATATTGATTTTAATCTGGTTATTAAGAAACAAAAGACTTAGAAAGAACCTTTGACCCAGCCCTCTTTACTGTCCAAAGATTTAGACAGAAAATCCGACTTCAGGAAGAAAATCTTAGAATATTGCCTGAGCCTAATTTGAATTAAGTATGGTAAACAGGAGGTCTACAGGCAGGGGCCTATAAGCCTAGTCCCATTGTTTCTGAGTTGCCTAGCAAGAATTTGTCTGCCAGGTTCATTCTTCTCTTCCTCAACTACCTGCAAACCACCCATTCTTGCTTCTGAAATCTAATACCTCATCCCTCACCTTTTCCGCTGTCCCAAATTTCATATGTTAACTCACTCTCTCTGAAATTTTCATGCTTATGTGAATTCCCCATGCACGTGTATTAATTTTTTTATTTTCTCCTGCTAATCTGTCTTTGTTGATTTGATTATTAGCCCAGCTAGAAGACCTTAGAAGATGGGAAGAAAAGTATTACATTTTTTATCCCTCCCACAATACATATAGAATATAATAAATAATAAATATGCTATATTGTGAAAGTTGGTATTATTAGGGACACATTCTTGATATCTGTCACTTTAGAAAACCTGATTTACACATTTTCTATTATAAAATGAAAATGGAAGCAAACCAAACCACAGTGATTACAAACTAACATTAGTAACACAATATTGTAGTGTATCAAAATACTTTTTTTAAATATAAAGCTGGCACGGTAACTTGCAACTTAAATCTGCATCTAGAAAAGGAAAAATAGATATAAAAATCATTTACATGTTCTAATGTATTTTTATTCACCGTGAGTGCAAATTCAAGTCAACACACCTGACATATATACTCAGCTGAGAACCATAGATTCATGTTTCAGTTTGCCTCAAACTCTTCTTGTTAGGTAGCAGCAGGCCATCAGTAAAGTCTTAGAATTGTAGTAAGTATAGTAAGTGTTTCCATTTAAAAGAAAGTCAAATATTATGGATCATTTTAGTTTCTCTTAGATAAAATGTTGGACAATGTATTTCTAACTCTATTTTGTTACCTTGCTACTTCTCTTTACTTCTATCCATGAATTGAAAATATAATCTTAAGTGCCCTTATAGAGTTTCAGTTTCCAAAAACTGATGCATCTTTACAGCTAAATATACAGACACTTTTCTCTCTAAAACCAGCTTTGCAATAACGGTCTTATTTTATTTTAAAGCTGAAGAAGCAACCATATCATGTATCCAATGAAAAGTGTACTATTTCTTGATTGAGGTTGGTATACCCATGTTCTAGTCTGTCTTCTATCTAAACCTATTCACACTAATCAGATCCAATCATATATACTGAGGGGAGGCAGAATTTGCCACCCCCAAATGCTCCTTTTCAGGATATTGATTATTTTAAGCCAGTTATTTTAAGACATAAGACTCAAAAAGAATTTTGGCCCTCCCTCTTTACCTGCCTAAAGGAATTCAAGTAGAAAAACCTACTTAGAGAAGGGAACTATCATCTTAGCATCATAATATGATCTAAGTATGGTAGACAAGGAGAAGCTAAGGAAAGTCAGTTTGTTACATTCCCCTATGTCTCATTTTTTCTAGGTGGCCAGGCAAGAATTCCTTTAGCATATGCAAGCTCTTTCTCATCTACCTGTGAATTTTCTACTTACCCTTTAAAGTCCCAGACCCCTGCCGCCCTCTTCTTAGTCTAGAAAAGCATATAAGCCTCAGCTGTCTGATTTGTCCTGGGGTCCCATATTCTTACAGAGACACACTCTCTCTCTCTCTCTCTCTCTCTCTCTCTCTCTCTCTCTCTCTCTCTCTCTCTATATATATATATATATATATATATAATTTGTTTATTTTCTCCTGTTAATCTCTCCCATATCAATTTGATTATTAGACCAGCCAGAAGAACTTAAAAGGATAGAAGAAAAATTACTTTTCTGCCCTCACAATACTAAAATGTAAAGATTAAACAAATAAGATAAAATACACCATTTATGGAACTAAATGGTCAAAATTAAATAAAGATAGCTATTACAACTAACTATGGCTCAGGTACTGTGATAAACACTTTTTATACATGATTTCTTTTGACACAACAATCCCACCAAGTGTATATAGATGATCCTTGCTATTCATCCATTCATCATGTTACTTTCAGCAGTTACAAAGTTTCTTGAGGAGCTAACATAATCAAAATGTAAAAATATTCACTAATAAACTACCTAAAATTCTCACTTAATTATCCCTCTATGATAAATAGTAGCATCCCTCTCTTTTGATTAAATGCTAGTCATAAACCAGTATTTCAATGCAGACACATTTAAATTCGTCACAATGTAAAATTGTAAATTTTATAAAAGATGCAAAATTTCATGAAATGAATGAAAATGATATTGGAAATTACTTGTGAAATTAATGACAAATGGGAATTTCAGAGATAAACCACTTAATAGTTAAGTAAGAGAACATTGACCAGAATGATGAACATAGAGTTCTTTGGAAAACTGATGAAGCCCTTTGTTATTTTCCAGAAATGATCTTCTTAATGAGAATGCAAACAAAATAAAATATAAAGTTCAAGACATAATAACAGACATATAGATCAATGAAACAGACTAAAAAGCCAAGAAATAAATCCATGCCTATATCCTCATTTAATGTATGACAAAGGAGAGAAGATTATATAATGGGATAAAGACAGTCTCTTCAATAAATGGTGTTGGGAAAACTGGATAGATACATGCAAAAGTAAAAATGGACCAACTTCTTAAACCATATATAAGAATAAACTCAAAATGGATTAAACACTTAAATGTAAGACCTAAAATCATAAAATCCTTAGAAGAAAACATAGGCAGTAAACTTTTTGACATTGCTCTTAGTAATCATTTTTTCTGATATATCTCCTAAGACAAGGGAAATTAAAGAAAAAATAAACAAATGAAACTACATCAAACTAACAAGTTCTTGCACATCAACAAAACCAAAAGACGGCCTACTGAATGAGAGAAGATATTTGCCTATGATACATCTGATAAGGGATTAATATTCAAAATTTATAAAGAACTCACACAGCTCAACATCAAAAAACAAACAAACAAACAAACAATCCAATTGAAAAATGGGCACGAAACCTGAAGAGGACCAAAGAGGACATACAGATGGCCAATAGATATATGAAAAGATGCTCAATGTCACTAATCATTGGAGAAATGTAAAGTAAAACCACAATGAGATATTACCTCACACTTGCTTGATTAGCTATCATAAATAAATCAAAAAATAGCAAGTGTTGGTGAAAATGTGGCAAAAAGATAACCCTTGTACACTGTTGGAACAGCCATTATGAAAAACATTATGGAGGTTCCTCAAAAAATTAAAAATAGAACTACCTTATGAATCAGCAATTGCACTTCTGGGTATTTGTTAAAAGAATACCAAAACACTAATTTTGAAAGATTTATTCACCCCTATGTCACTGCAGAGTTATTTACAATAGCCAAGATATAGAAGGAACCTAAATGCCCATCAATTTTTGATTAGATAAAGCAGTTGTGGTACATATATACAATGGAATATTACTCAGACATAAAAAATGAAATCTTACAATTTTCAGTAACATAGATGGACCTAGAGGGTATCATGCTGAGTGAAATAAGTCAGACAGATAAAATACAAATATCATATGATTTCACTTATATGTAGAATCTAAGGAAGAAAAGAAGCAAACAAACAAAATGAAAACAGACTCACAGATATAGAAAACAAGCTGGTGATTTCCAGAGGAGAGGGTAGATGTGGGGCATGGTGAAGAAGGTGATGAGATTAAGAAGTACAAATTAATAGTTACAAAAGAGTCACAGGGATGTAGAGTAAAACATAAGGAATACAAATTAAATACAAACAAACAAACAAACAAACAAACAAAAAACATTAGGGCTTGCTACAACTAATGAGATTTTCCACCTAGAGCCAGCTGTGTGCAAATGAGAGATTTAAACTCAAACTCTTCAGCCTATTTTTTTTTTTACTTGATGAAAAACACAAAAATCACAAATTAACCACTCGTAAAAAATTGTTTTTTTTTTTTTTCTGGAAATGAAAAATATATAAATTTTCTCTAGTCATAACAAAATACAGTGAGGATCATATATGTTTAAAAGTTAGCCTTTTGTTTTTAAAGGTATAATACTAATTATTTCGATAAATATTAGGTTTAAGGCTGAGACAAATGTTTGAAGAAAGTGAGGAAAGGAGAATGAGAAACAGAGTTAAAGTCACTGTGTAAGCACTGATTAGTTGGCTGTGTTTTGCTGAAATAAACATTATGAGTCCTGTGTCAGTGATATTAGCTATAGGGTTTTCTCCCCTTGGGCTTGCCTACTTGGAATTACCACCAATGTTAAGGAAATCTCACCTCATATTTTCTTTTAAGATTGTTTCTTTGCAATAGTATGTTTTATTGTTTTTAAGCATTTCTAATGTTCTCGAAGGGCCTTGTCTGCCATTATAACAGCTCCACGTGTTCACGTCTTTATTGGGACTACATACTTTATATAGTTTTATCTTTGACTATTACTAAGCAATATTTTAGGTTATGTTATATTTTAACTTTCCTATATAAAGCAATCGTCACATAGTAGGTACCCATGACATAATTTGTAAATGAATGAAAGAGTGAGTGAATGGCAAAGGATAGAATAGACTAAACCTCTTTAAGAATAGGAATGTTTTATTTATCCATGTATCTTGTGAGTTTAGCACAGTGTTCGTTTACTGAGCACCTACTATCATATAGAGAATAAGGAGGGAATTTAAGAGATTATTATGATGAAAAAGCCAGCATGGTGCATTTTGAACTCAGGCAGTTCCAGCTTTTATAAAATAGTTCTGCCAGATTGTAATGTTAAATAAGTTATTTAATTTACTTGAGCTTTAGCTTATTTTCTATTAATGACAAGAATATATTTTTCATAAGGTTGTTATGAGAGTTAAATGGTAATGAATGTAAAATACTTAATAGCATTATATACAGAGTGGAGTTTGTTTTTTTGAAGTTAGATGATAAAACACTATAAATAGCTATAAGACAGGAGTGCAACTGCCTCAATGAATAACTGAAAGAAAGATTGAGACTTTTAATATGACGGGTTTTAATAGAACATAGTCAATCAGAAACAGAAATAATGGGCATAATAGATGATATTAGAAGGATTCTGGCAAGAAAGCATTACATGTAGACTGTACCATAATTCCTAGATAATACCAAGACAGTTTTTAAATGATAATTCATTGGTTCTAATACTTTCTCTTCTATGACACTGCTAAAGAACTACAGAAGCAGTGTGGAAAATGTGTTTGGCTTGCTCTGCAGATATATCTGGGTAAAGATCACGTGGAGGCAACGATAGTACAGACAGTTTTCAAAATCTATGTTAAAATATACAAATAATAGTATGGAAAATTCAGCAAGAAAGAAGCAAGACTCTTTCTTGATACAAGTCCAGAGCCCTAATGAAATGATTTAGGGATATTTCAATCCAGTTTTCATAAAGACATATATTTGCCTTGTACAAACATAGTGTACATAATATTTTGCATATCTTTCATTTAACATTGTCTTCTGTTATTAAAGGGTTATAATATTATTTTAATGATTATATAACATGTGTATAATATCATTTAACCATTCCTATAGCAAAGATTTTTTATTATTTTTCATGAATATAAATAATAATGCAATAAGCATCTTTGTGCATTATTTCTCTGTGGTAAATTTCTGGAATTGGATCAAAGCATTTTAACATTTTGTAACTTTTGCCAAATGTCTTTCCAAAAAGATTACCAACTTACAATATATGACAATATTTAAAGGTCCTGTGTTATTTTTCTCTCTGTAGGTGTTCAATGTCTCTAGTCATGATGGGTTGTGCTTTTGCTCATTGGTACCTTCTAAAGTATTCTGCCACTGTTTTGTGGCAGTAAATTCTTGGTGTGAATTCTATGTTTCATCTTGTTTTTCATGTCTGTTTGCAGCTCTCAGGCTAGTAATCATATTTCTCTTATTCCTTTGCCTTAAGAATATTGTTTGATCTGAACAGTATGTAATATCTGATTTATTCTACCTTAGAAACTCAGCTGGAAGGTTTACATTTTTTGCCCAAAAATATGACGATGACACTTTAAATTCTATACACTGATAGATCTTATTGATTCAAACTTATTCTAATGAAAAGATAGATAACTAGGATCAGTAGTACATTAGCAAAGATAAATATTTTTTTTCCAAAAGAGAAATTAATAGGGCTACATAAGAATTCCATCTGCCACCTGGACCTAATCAGCAACTTAATTATAATGAAAATGAACCATGCTCAGGTTTTAAAAAATCATGATTTAGCACCTTACACAAAATAATGCAAGAAGAGCTAAATTTATCCATTATTTTGAGTTATAAATAGATCAGGGGTGTCTTAGAGACTGTGAGCAGAGGAAGTTGTAAGTACCTCTTCAGCCAACTTTTAGGTTGAGGGAGAAAGGCAGAGAATAAAACTTGGGAAGCCAGGATGAATAAATTTGGTAACAGATAACGGGGTAAACGGTAAATATATAGCTTACTGTCAGGTGTTAAGGGTAAATTTAGTCATCACAAATGAATGTTGGCATGGAGTATATGTATATTGTGAGTTTTTGGTAAGCTTAAATGATGAATGACTCGTCCTTGGCAAGCCAGGATGAATGAATATAGAAACAAGGGAAGATGCAAGAGAGAAGAATAGACAATAAGAACAAGAGCATGCAAGAACAAAGACCCGAAGGAATTTTGATAATAAAAGAGCCCATTATTTCAGTTGACCTTTACCCCAATTGCATTTTGTAATGTTCTCAAGCTAATACCACTAAGATACTATATGGTTTCTAACATAGTATCAGATTTTATTTTATGTAATATAATATGGGGTTCCTTTCATAAAAAGTATTCCTAAGACAAAATGAAAGTTTCCATTTATAGAATAGTTTTAATTACGATAGCCCAGGAGCTTGTTAAATTAGCAGTTTTAAAAATAAATTTGAAAAGAATTGCTAAAATTTGACTGAATAGTCTTGTTTATTTAGAGCTTATTTTATTTTGTTCTTAATGGTTTTGCTGAGTAATTGTTTATGCTAGTTATTAATATTTGATAAAATAATATTAATTTGGAAAATGATGATTGGGGAATTAAATGACTCATCTAATAGATTGTTTAAAAACTCCATCACTGTTTTATAATAATTAAAACATCACTAATAATTATGTGTACATATATTTTGTTTCTAGATTAGGACTTCAGCTTTACTGAATAGTAATTCAGCAAAATATAAAACAAAGTGTAGTCCTAATTGAAAGGATTACATATATTTAAAAAAGGCAATGTGAGAGCAAGTAACAATCTAAAAGAGTTAGCCTCCATTTCTCCCCAAAGTCACTGGACAAACTTCAATATTTCCATGGTAGACCATGAGGATTAGAAGTTCTAAACTATAATATTAACTTGTCAAACAATCTTGGACATTTGTTTCCTAATTTCTGAAATGTGAGAAGTAACATGTGCCATAACTACTCCATAGTATTGTTATAAGCATCAAATGAATACCGGATGTAAAATCATTTTGAAAATTTTAAAGTAGTATATTTCTTCAAAGTATTATTGCTTCTAAAATCTGGCAGACTAGTACATTTGATATATTATCATGACTCAGGTTAGTGCACAAATCAATTAATGCAAAAAAGACATAATGATCCTATAAGAAATTATTTTAAAATGGTGAAAAATGAATAATTCGATATTATTATGAAAATGCCAATAGAACTACTTATATGAGAAAAATCTATCCCATAGATGATCAGAAATACACATTTCAAAAATTCATATTCATATAATTTTGTTATATATATTCTATAAATTTTAGTATTCATGGTAAAAATGTAAATGTTTAAAATAAACACATTTTATTTTATTTTATTTTATTATTTTATTTTAGGACAGCCATGACAATTCTGTTAAGATCATTGTAACAACCACATGAAATGTACTGACATTAGCCTAACACTAACCAAATATGCATTGTATAATCTAGACTAATGATAACTTTAGCTAGACTATGACTTTTAAAAGACAAAATAGAAAGATGGTAGAGTACAAAAATTCTGTGACCACCTCAAAATTGCAACTAAACTACAAGATAACCATCATTGAGAATTGCCTGAAGTCTAGCTGAACAGAAGTCCTATAACTAAGGATATACAGAAGAAGCTACTTTGAGACTGGTAGGAGGGGCAGAGCTGAGGAATGAGCCCATCCCACACCGATGTGTGGAGGTTAAAAATCAGGAAGGTTATCTTGGCAGGAGTGGCCCCTTGTGAGGAGCGAGGTGTCCCAAACCCACACTAGGCTCCCCAATCCAGGTCTCCAGTGCCAAAAAGAGAAGTCTCCATAACTTTTTAATGAAAAGAAAAATAGCAGAGATTGTGGCTGAATGTGATAGTGGGCAACTGGAATCCAAAGCAGTTCTCTTAAAGGGCCAACATATAAAATTGCTCATTGACAGACTCACTTGTATTGGGTTCCAGTGCTGGCGAAGCAACTTGAAAGGTACCAGGGACATACAGGAGGGAACTTAATTGTCTGGATTCAGGACAAAGGCTGGAGAGGCAGCTTTCTCCCAGACAGAAGTGCTGGCAGAAGCCATTGTTCCTTTGTTGAGCCCTCCAATCACCCAGCATGCATGCACAGATGGGCTCTATTTCTGAGTCTCTATCAGCCTAATGAACACAATTCACCCTGCCTTAGTGATTCTCTGAGACACCAGCCCGCCCAAATTGTGGGCCCACCTAAGTCGCTTCTGGTGGCTTGTCTATATAAATTGCCTGCTTTGGCTTATACTGTGTACTTTTCTAAAACCTCTCAAAGGTTCACACACCCCAAACAAGCAGCATCTGGTTTCAGTGTGCCCCCCCCACCTCTTGCTATGTAGCCCCAAGTCCAGTACTAGCATCAGCAGGACTCAGTTCAAAGCTTAGTCTCTCTGAGGCACCTCCAAGTCCTGCACAAGTGTCAACCCTCTGCAGTCACTTTGCAGCTCATACCATGTGGCCCTGGGCAGGGCACAGACAACGACTGACCTTAAGTTGCACAAGAGGACCTTACCCCCAAGAGACCCCAGAACCAACACACCCAGTGGCCAGCTTCCGACCACACTAGAGCATCACATAACCATCTTTACAAATAACACACCCAAAGGGCAGACTCAGGAGGTACCAGAGTCTGCTGGAGCAAATACTGGTCGGTGGGGTCAGCCCCTGCATAGCACTTTGTATGCACCAGAAGGATAAGAGAGAGAGCAAGGAATTGAAACCTTATTTGAATAAATAATGACTGAAAACTTTCCTAACCTGGTGAAAGAAATAAACATATAAGCCTAGGAAGCGCAGAGAGTCCCAAACAAAATGAACCCAAAAAGACCCACACCAAGACCACATCACAATTAAAATGCCAAAGGTTAAAGACAAAGAGAAAACCTTAAAAGTGGCAAGAGAAAGGCAGTTAATTACTAACAAGAGAGCTCCTATAAGTCTGTCAGCTAATTTTTTAACAGAAACTTTGCAGGCCAGGAGAGATTGTCATGAAATTTTCAAAGTGATGAAAAGCAAGGACTTACAATCAAATCTACTGTACCCAGCAAGGGTATCACATAAAATTGAAGGAGATAAAGAGATTCCCAGATCAAGAAAAAGTTAAAGAATTTTATCACCACCAAGCCAGTATTACAAGAAATGTTAAAGGAATTTCATTAAGAAGATTTTTAAAAGATCAAAAATATAAATAATAAAAGGGAAACAACTATATATCAATCAAAAATTACCTTAAATGTAAATGAATTAAATGCTGCAATCAAAAGAAATATAGTGGCTGAATAGAGAAGAAAACAAGACCCTTACATATGCTGCCTACAAGATACTCACCCCAGATTGAACAACACACATAGACTTAAAGTAAATGTATGAAAAAAAAATTTCAAAAAAATGAAAATTAAAAAATAAAGCTGAGGTACCAATGCTTATATCAGACAAAACTGAATTTAAAACAAAGCCTATAAGAGACAAATAAGGACCCAGTAAATACACTTCTGGGTATTTATCGGAAGAAACCCAAAACGTTTCTTCAAAGGGACATGTGCATCCACATGTTCATTGCAACATTATTTACAATACTCAAGATAAGGAGACCACCTATTTGTCTATCCATAGATGAATGGATGGAGAAGTGGTACATGTTTACAATGGAGCACTGCTCAGCCCTAAAGAAGAATGAAATCTTACCATTTGCAATACCATGGATGGAACTAGAGGATATTGTGTTGAGTGGATTCAGATAAAGTCAGGTGTTGTGTGATTTAATATATATGTGTAGTATAATAAACAAGATAAATAAACAAACAAAACAGAAATAAACTCATAGATACAGCAAACATTGTAATGGTTGCCAGGTAAGAGGGGGTTTGGGGGCATGGGTGAATGGGGGAGAAGGGATTAAGAGGTACAAATTGATAGTTATAAAATAGTCCTGGGGATGTAAATTATAGCATAAGGAATATATTAAAAAAATATTGTAACAACTCTGTATGGTGTCAGATGTGATGAAGGACAGGGCAAATCCTCCTGAATGGGCTTGCACTGAGAGAGAGGGTTTTGACTGAGTGCAAGAAAGAATTCAAGTGCACGCCAGAGTTAGAGTCAAAAGGAAAGATTTTAGAGAAGGGATAACACTCCATAGACACAGCATGGTCTCCTCTCAGAAGCAGAGAATGAGAAAGCCTAAGAGAGACTCAGAGGGACAGAGACAACAGAGGGACAGAGCAAAAGACAGTGAGAGAGTCTGAGAAAAAGACACTGAGAGGGTCCCAGAAAGTGTTCAGGAAATTCAGTTTATATATTGTTCTTAATTTCAATGAATTACAATTAAAATACTTTGTTTACCCATTTTCCTTTGATACAGGCATACAGTGAGGAAGGATAAGAGTATGTAGTATGAAAAGGTAAAAATATGTAATATGAAAGATCTGCTAGCAATTCCCAGCCTTTAATCCATAGGTTCCCTGTGGTTTTAGACATAGGGAATAAATAATTTTATTTTGCGTCAGACATGACTTAAAGACTCAGTTTTCCTGTTTTCCATTCATGGTATGGATAAATGGTTTGTTAGCAATCCCAGCAGAATTCTTCCTTTGTTCTTCAAGTTTTCTCATGATCTGACCATAGGTCTGATCAGCATATTGCAGTTTCTGAATATAGCTTGATTTAACTTTAGGTCCCTTGCCCTCTCCCTATACTAGATGTGTACTAGATATATCAGGGTGCTCAGTTTATAAGTTAGATGAATGTCTAAGCACTATATTGTACACTTGAAACTAATATAATATTATACATCAACTATAATTGAAAAATAAATAAATTATTTTATAAAGAAAAAGTCTTTGGAATGAGGTAACTAAAGTGTCTAATCTACATGGGTACTTCATAATATCTTCCATAAAAAATAAAATAAAAAAGAATAGTGCATGATTATTACCTTCGGTAAAAAAAAAAAAAAAAAAAAAAGATTGCTCTGCTTTTAGTTTCAGTAGGTTGAAACCATTTAACTTCAAGGTAAAGTTTTTAAAATTAAAAAAGGCTATTGCACACTTATTTCTGAATATTTAATTGGTACACAGAGAACTGGCATAATTTCAAGCTGTTAATCACAGATTTTTAAATGCGTATTAGCTAATGGATATGTAAAATTATGCTTATTTTGTCTTAGATAAATGCCTAATTAAAAATCCTTTGAGGGGAAAAAATCTTTACATCATTAAAGAAAAAAGAACATTATGTGAAACAGTATGTAACTTTAGAGAGCGAAATTAGGATTCTTTTTCACAATAGAGTACTTTGCTGAATCTTTCATATCTGAAGTTTTCAGAACAGGTAAGACTTTTAGGTGTTTAAAATGATTCTTATGCAACATACAGGATACCACAGCTGATTCTCATAGACGAATTTTGTTTATTCAAATTTAAATATGAGCATACTAAAGCATGAGGCAATTAATTCTTTTTTCTCAGACAGCAATTTGCTACATTCTCACATTCTCAGTAGAAATCATAAGAATGAGGCAAACTTCAGGATACTCTGGGACTTTAATTAATTTAAATAAAATGCGTAATAGTACTTCTATTTAAAGTTACACTATATTTTCAAATCTTAATTGAGATATGCAAAAATAAACAGAAAAAAATAAGGGTACTATAGAGTTTAAATTTGACACTGTTTAAGTGAGCTTAAAGTGAAGATACCTATAATCACTTCTTGAATGGCATAGACAAGAATTTTTTTTTTTAATTTAGTACATCTGTTCTATATCCTAGTAGTCCCTACAAGCTCAGATTTTAATAATATAAAACATTCAATTCCATCAAAGTTACCAAAGATTTGCTAGATTTGCCTTAGTAGAAATACACAAATCTGGTTTTAAAACAGATAAATTAGGGGTGGTTATTTATATTGTAAAAAGAATTGCTCTGCTACAAAATATTCACAACAGCTTTAAAATAATCCCATTTCCTTGCTTATTGCATTTAAATGCTTTATATTGGATAAAATTCACTTACATACAATAATTAGGTAGACATTTATGGAGAAAAGCAAGATACCCATGCACTTACTTGGGCTATAAAAGCTATGAAGGACAATCACATGTAGATATTCCATCTCCTCTGTAAAGATATTTAACTATTTTTAAGTTTGTAAATTCATTGCACTGAACTTAATTTAAATAGTAGTCTGCTACCAGATGACTGCTGAAACACTATTAGTGTCTCTAAAAAAACATTAAAAGCCAAATCACTCAAAGTCCTGGCAACTCCAAGATTCACACTGGTGGCAGCTGACTTCAGTTTCTGGTGTGGCCTTTTGAGGCAACTATAAGCATAGCATCTGTGGATTGCTTGCTGAATCTTAACAGGCGGCCCCAGAGGGGCACAGGCTGGGGCTAAACTTGGCCTACAGTTACCCTACTCAGGACTGTGCGATCAGACACCTACTAAACAAAGCCACACTAATAAGACTGGGAGACTTAGGAGCTTTGCTTAGTACATAGAAACAGACACAGAAAGTAAAAAAAAAAAAAAAAAAAGCAGAAACCATATGAGAGAACAGAACAGAGATCCAGAAATAATGGAGTTGAGAAATCTAACAGATTCAGAGTTTAAAACACTGGTTATAAAGATGCTCAATGAACTTAGGGGAAGTGTAGATGAACTCAGTGAGAACTTTAACAAAGAGATAAAAAACATAAAAATGGAATGGAAATTATGAAAGAGAACCCCATGATGAGAGAAGAGTATATTAGAGAGAATATACAGAGTGGATAAACAAGAGATTGAACCACCAATATAGAGGATGGGGAAGCCAAGGACACTCAGTCAGAACAGCAAGAAAAAAAGAAGCCAAGACTATAATAATAATTGAAGGGTCAATGGGACACAATTAAATGTAAAAAAAAAAAAAAAAAATCTGTGTCATAGGAGTACCTGAAGGGAAACAAGAAGTTGAATATCTGCTTGAAGAAATAATGATGGAAAACTTTCCTAACCTGGTGAAAAAATAGACATACAACGCAAGGAAGCTCAGAGAGCCCCGAAAAAGAGGAACCCAAAGAGGCCCACACCAAAACACATCATTAAAATGCCAAAGGTTATATACAAAGAGAGAATCTTAAAAGCAGCAAGAGAAAAGCAGATAGTTACCTACAAGAGAGTACCCATAAGATTGGCAGCTGATTTCTTAAAAGAAACTATGCAGGTCAGAAGGACTTGGCACAAAATATTTAAAGTGATAAGAACTCGGGCTCTACAACCAAGAATATTTTATCCAGCAAAGCTATCATTTAGAGTAGAAGGACAGATAAAGAGCTTCCCAGACAAAAATAAGCTAAAGGAATTTATCAACACCAAGCCAGTATTCAAGAAATGTTGGAGGAACTTTTATATGAAGAAAAAACATGTATCAAAAGAGGAATAAAAAATGCTAATAACTACATTCCTATCAACAAGTACTTCAAATGGAAAATAATTAAGTCCTCCAACCAAAATATAAAATTGCTGAATAGATTAAATAAATAAATAAATAAGTAGACCCCTACATAGGCTGCCTACAAGAGACTCACTTCATATTAAAAGACACACATTGACTGAAAGGAAAGAGATGGGAAAAGATATTGCCTTGATGGACATAGAGTATTGTGCTGAATGAAATAAGTCAAATAGAAAAAGATAAATATCACATGATTCCACATACATGTGGAATCTATAGAACAAAATAAACAACAACAAAAGTGGAAATAAACTCATAGATACAGATAATATTTTGAGGGCTACTAGATGGGAGGGGGTTAGAGAGAATGGTGAAAAAAGGCAAAAGGATCAAGTAGTACAAATGGATAGTTACAAAATAGACATGGAGATTTAAAGTGTAACATAAGGAAAATAGTTAATATTGTAATAAATATGTAAGGAGGAAGAGGGGTACTAGGTTTAGTGGGGTGATCACTCTGTGAGTTATATAGATCTCTAATCACTATGATGTACAACTGAATCTAATATATTATTATATGCCAACTAAAATAGAAAAAAATCTCATTGTACAATGTAAACACAAGCAACTAATTGTCTATTATATTTCAATAAAGCCGGGAAAGAAAATATAAAAGTCAATATATAATACACATTCACAAAAGTTCCTAAATCATGTGTACAGATCAATTAATAATCACATTGTGAGCCCACTTACTTAACTACTATCCAGATTAAGAAATAGAACATTATCAGAATTCAATGCCCCCATACTCTCTTCCACTCATTATCCATTCTCCTATAAGAATTTAAAGTATCACTTCATTTCTTTAAATAAGATCTGGGTTTCTTTAAAGGAAACACAATTTCAACAGTTTTGTACTGCACTTTATAAACCACTAATGAAAGTTGGAAAATAATTTGCTATTGATTTACAAGACCCTAAGTTACCCATTCTGCGGTTGTTTCTTGGAGTAGGAAGGTGAAATAAGAGATTCTTTCTATGCTAACAAACTTTATTACTTCTGGATACCAAGCTACCAGACCTCTCACCTTTCAAGCTTTGCCTATCACTCTTAGGGACAAAGTGCCAACTAAGTTTACATACTAACTCAAAATTGTTTTCTAGTTTGGGCGACACGCAAAAGGAAAAGAAAGGCATACATAACCATTCAATTTCCTTATAATATGTTTCACTCATAATTTCTCTTGGAGAAGAGACAGCAATAAATTGGTAAGGTGAGGACAGTTCTAAATAATGATACAAGTGAATTTCACACCTCAAATATTAACAGTCAATATTGTCTTTTATAACTTAGAACTCATTACCCTCTGTATTCAGGGAAACTGTGTGACCAAAAAAATGTTGAGGTAATTAACAGGAAAAAAAGTCAGACACATTAATTGCAACCCACAACTGACATTGCAGCTAAAGTGAAAGGCTTCCTAGAACAATTCTACATAGAAAGTGCTGTGCCATTGGCTATTGTTTTATTCTCAGTATTCCTGTCATGTTCTCAATACAGCTCTGACTAGTAGTTTTTGAGAAAAATGCCAACTTCCTGCTTTCCTCCTTGTATGACATGTATACTGGATACTCAGCAGATGCTCACTGAATTATGTAGCCTCTCTCAGAAATGTTGAAGACCCCAGAGTACTATTAACAATAATCTATAGAGGCTCTTGTTTCAATTAGACAAAATGTAAAATTATAGTGCTATGCTGGTTCCATTTTACTTAAAAGTTCATCATATTTGACATTATAAACATCTATTTTCCTGAACTTTATAACTCAACCAATGGAATTTGCCTTGCAGTCAATAAGGTAGGTGAGAAAATATCAATCTTTCAAGAGTTTTTAAAGCTGATAGATACTAAAAATACATATATTTTACTATTATGCTAGAGTAAAAGATTGTGTGTGTGTGTGTGTGTGTGTGTGTGTGTGTGTGTGTGTGTGTGTGTGGAGAGAGAAAGAGAGAGAGGGATGTGAGTTTTCATCTAATAGGACTTGCTTTGAAGAAAACACTGAGTATTAAAAAAATTAAGAAGCAAAGTAGAAAAGGTAGAGAAAAAGTATAATCTAAGTTTGAATTATAGCTTTATAATCATTATCATGTTTCTTTGCTTGACTTTTACTTAACTTCTCATTTCTGGCTCCAGATAATCTAATTATGATTGGTATATTTCCAAATTATATATTGTTATTTAGGTTAGTAAAAGAGAGAAATAGATTCTAATTTGACTGTATTCTGAATGATAATGAATTTCCTGCAAGATCTACAAAATAGTTTGTTTCCTCTTAGTTTATGTGGTCATAATCTTTTTATTTATTTTTGTTTGAATAGATTCTGTGGGTTGAAAAACAAATCATGAGCTACACAAGTTTTTAAAGATTTTTTACTTTTGATTGCTGCTTATTAATTAAGATTTCTACTGCAGAGTGTCTCAGAAATCAAGAATAATTGCTGTTAATTAGGAGGACACTTTTGTGAAAGCTACTTGCTAGGCACTTTATATTTTAATCATCACAATAACCCTTCAAGCTTGGCAATTTTTTATTCTTATTTTATGTAAAAAGAACCGAGGCTTAGAGAAATTAAGGACTACACAGCAGACAAGTGTATGAGTGGGGATTAGAATCAGATTAACTGTTGCTGCATAATTTTCTTCCATCATTTCTGATTAACACTGTGCTTAATGGAATGGAAAAGAACAGAACGGAATGGAACAAATGATCCTATGATCCCCTCAAAATTACAACTAAGTTATAGAACAATCAACATGTAGAACCATTTGAACAGTTGAACAGAAGTCCTGTAATGACTGATATAAAGAAACCACCTCGAGCCTGGTAGGAGGGGTGGAGACATTAAATGAGCTGACCTCACACTAATGTTTGCTGTGGTTGTGGTCAATCCACACAAACAGTAAGCCATAGAGTCAATCCTACCCACTCACACCATAACAGTAATCAAAACACATTTACAAATGGAGGGCACAAACAATCCACACAAAGGACACTCCTGGAGCATCCCACTCAAATGACCAAGGAAAATGTGCCACTGGGCCCCACAGGGCACCTAATACATAAAGTTACCCTGATAAGACTAGGGCAGTAACAATAAAATGTAGATTTTAAAACAATGGCTATAGTAAGAGGTAAGGAAGAACATCTCGAATGATAAAGGAATCAATCCAAAAACAAAATATAACCCTTGTAAATATTTGTGCACCCAACATAGGAGCCAGTAAATACATAAACAAATATTAACCGACATCAAGGGAGAGATTTACAGTAACCCAGTTAGAGTAGGGTAATTTAACCCCTCACTGACACTAAGGGATAGATCTTCCACACAGAAAATCAACAAGCAAAGAGTGGCCTTAAATGACACATTAGACAAGATATATTTAATTGATAATTTTAGAGCATTTAACTGCCCCCTCCCCCAAAAAATGAGAATATACATTCTTTTCAAGTATACATGGAACATTTTTCAAGACAATTCACATGTTAGACCACAAAACAAGTCTTAATAAATTTAAGAAGATTGAAATCATATCAAGTGTATTCTCTGACCACAAAGATATGAAACAAGAAATCAATAACAAAACAAAACAAAACCCTGAAAAACAAACACACAGAGGCTAAGTAACATGATACTAAACAATGAATAGGTTAATAACGAAACCAAGGACGAAATTAAAAGATACCTAGAGACAAATGAAAATGAAAACACAATGACCCCAAATCCATAGGACAGAGTGAAAGCCGTCCTAAGCAGACAATTTATAGCAATATAGGCATTATTAAAAAAAACAACAACAACAACAAGAAAAATCTCAAATAAACAATGCAACCTTACACTTAAAGGAAGAAGAAAATGAACAACAAACAAAACAAGAAGTTAATAGAAGGATGGAAATAAATAAAGATTAGAGAGAAAGTAAATGAAACAGAGTTTAAAATACAATACAAAAATTCAATATAACCAAGAGCTGCTTTTTTGAGAAGATAAACAAAACTGACAAAACTTTAACCAGAATCATCAAGACAAATAGAAAGAGAACTCAATAAATATAATCATGAATGAAAGAAGAGAGATAACAACTGACACCACAGAAAAACAAAGGATTGTAGAAAAATACTACAGTTATATGCCAACACATTAAACAATCTGGAAGAAATGGATAAATTCCTAGAAACATACAATTTTCCAAAATTAAATCTAGAAGAAACAGACAATCTGAACAGATCGATTTCAAGAAACACACAATCTCTGAAGACAGAATTAAGAAAAACAAAATATGTGAATCATTTAATGACAACTAACAAAAAAGTCATGGACTAAATGGCTTCACGGGTGAATTTTACCAAAATATTCAAAGAAGAATTAACACCTATTCTCAAATTATTCCAAAATTTTAAGAGGATGGAAGTCTCTCAACCTTAGTTGATGAAGCAACCATTACTCTGATTCCAAAGAAAGACAAAGGCATTATAAAAAGAGATACAAGTTTGGTTCAATATCTACAAGTCAATTAATGTGATCCATTACACAAACAAAATAAAAAATAAAATTTATATGATTATATCTATAGATATAAAATAAGCATTTAACAAAATCCAACATCTTTTTAGGATAAAAACTCTCAGCAAATGGGGATAGAGGGAACATACCTCAACATAATAAAGGCCATATATGACAAACCCACAGCTAACATTATGATCAATGGGGAAAAGCTTAAAGCATTTTCCTTAAGATCAGAAAGAAGACAAAAGTCTCCACTTTTACCACTTTTAACCATTATTGGAAGTCCTAGCTACAGCAATCAGACAAGAAAAAGAAATAAAAGGCATCCAAATAGGAAAGGAAGAAATAAAACTGTCATTATTTGCAGATGACATGATATTATACATAAAGAACCCAAAAAATTGCATGAGAAACTAGAACTGACAAATGATTCAATAAAGTAGCAGAATACAAAATAAATATTCAGAAATCAGTTGCATTTCTATATGCCAATAATGAATTATCAGAAAGCAATATTTAGAAAATCTAATTTACTATTGTATCAAAAAATTACCTAAGAATAAATTTAACCAAGGAGGTAAAAGAGAACTTTTCTTGGAAAATTATAAGCATCGAAGAAAGAAATTGAAGATACAAATAAATGGAAGCATGTACCGTGCTTATGGATAAAAAGATTAACATCGTTAAAATTTCCAATCTATAGATTCAATGCAATTCTTATCAAAATACCAATGGCATTTTTTACAGAACTAGAATGAACTATTCTAAAGTTTATATAGAACAAGAAAAGATGTCAAATAGCCACAGAAATCTTAATGACAACAAAGTTAGAGGTATCACAGTACCTTATATCAAACTATATTTCATGGCTACAGTAATAAAAACATCATGCTACTATTATAGATACGGACACATAGATCAATGGAAGAGAATAGAGGGCCCAGAAATAAACCCTTGCCTATGTGGTCATCTAATCTATGACAAATGAGACAAGAAAATACAATATGCTAAAGACAGTCTCTCCTATAAATGATGTTGGGAAAACTAGCAAGATATTTGCAAAAAAAAAGAAGAAAAAAACTAACCATCTTCTTATACCACATACAAGAACATATTCAAAATAAATTAAGGATTTAAATGTAAGACCAAAAACTATAAAACTCCTAGAAGGATTTAAATGTAAGACCAAAAACTATAAAACTCCTAGAAGAAATAAACAGTAACTCTCTGGCATTGCTCATAGTAATACTTTTTCTGATATATCTCCTTGGACAAGGGAAACAAAAGAAAAAAAATAAACAAATGAGACTACATCAAACTAAAAAGTATTTGCACCTCAAAGGAAGCCATCAACAAAACGAAAAGACAATTTATTTAATGAAAGAAGGTATTCCCTAATGATACAGCCAATAAGGGATTAATATTCAAAATTTATAAAGAACTCAAAATTTAACACCAAAAGTATAACAATCCAATTAAAAAATGAATAGACATTTTTCCAAAGAGGAAAGACATGGTCAATAAACATATGAAAAGATGCTTAACCTCACAGCTCATCAGAGAAATGCAAATTGAACCACAATATATTACTTCACACCTGTCAGAATGGATCTTATAAATAATTCAATAAACAAAAAAAATTGGCAATGATGTACACTGTTGGTGGTATTTTAAACTGGTGCAGCCACTATGCACAACAGTATGGAGTTTCCTGAAAATATTAAAAATAGAACTACTTTATGACCCACCAATTTTACTTGTGGGTATTTATCTGAAGAAATCCAAAACATTAATTCAAAAAGAAATATGCACCCTTATGTTCATTGCAGCATTATGTACAATAGTCAAGATATGGAAGCAAGATAAGTGCCCATCAACAGACTATTGGATACAGAAGATTGTTACATATATGCAATGGAATATTACTTAGCCATAAAAAATAATGAAATCTTACCATTTATAACAATGTGAATAAACCTGAAAGATATTATGCTAAGTAAAATAAGTCAATCAAAGAAAGAAAAGTGCCATATGATTTCATTTATATGTGGAATCTAAACAACAAAATAAAAAAAACAAACAAACAATACACAAATAGATTCAGATGCAGAGAACAATCTGATATTTTCCAGTTAGGAAAGGATTTGGGGTGCTGGGTGAAAAAAGTGAAAGGAGTAAAAAGTATAAATTCATAGTTCCAATTCAGTCAGGGGAATGTAAAGTACAGTATATGGATTATAGTCAATAATATTGTAATAACTATGTATACTGCCAGATTAGTACTAGACAAATCAGTGGAGATCACTTAGAAAATTTTATAAATGTATAATCACTATGCTCTACATCTGAAATTAATATAAAGTAATATTGAACTGCATTTTAAGAATTAATAAAGGGTGAGAGATGAAGGGAAATTCGTTCAAATTTTTAGTTATAAAATAAATAAGTCATTGAGATGTAATATACAGCATAGGGAATATAGTCAATATTACTGTAATAACATTGTACAACATCAGATGGTTACTAGACCTTTCATGGTTATCACTTCTTTAGGTATACAAATGTTAAATAAATATGGTGACCCTTGAAGCTAATGTAATATTGTATGTTAACTATATTTTAATAAACATTTTTTCTGAAAGGAAAAAAAGATTTTTCTAAATGATAATTTGGAATCTAAATTCAATTCCCTTTGGAAGGAAGGATTACAGTGTTTGGTAAATACCTACTCTGTGCCAAGCAACTTTAAATATAATATTAAATGTAATCCTCAGGAATAGTAGCAAATTAGAGAGTATTATTTGCAATTCCCAGATAAATTTAGGCCCAGGAAGATTAACTGGGCTCATCAAATAAATTGCCTGAGGCAACTTGTAGAGGTCTCACTGTAAAACCAATGCTTTTTTCGCTATAAGCGAAACGCATTTTGTTTCAATTTTTTTAATTTTTTTTTTACTAAATTAATATATTATTACTAGGCTTTACTTTTTAAATTCTTTTAAAATATATTTTTTTATTTTTCAATTACAATTGACATGTAATATTATATTAGCTTTACTTGCACAACATAGTAATTAGACATAACATAAGAGGTGGATGCCCTGATAAATCTAGTACCCACCTGACACCATACATAGTTATTACAATTTTATTGATTATATTCCTTATGCTATATTTTATATACCTATGACTATTTTGTAACTACTAATTTGTATTTCTTAATCCCTTTTCCTTTTTCACTCACCGCCCAACCCGTTTTCATCTGGCAATCATCAAAATGTTCTGTTCTCCGTATCTATGAGTTTGTTTCTGTTTTGTTTGTTTGTTTGTTTTGTTCTTTCTCTGCCTTACTCATTTTACTCAGCATAGTACCTTCCAGATCTATCCATGTTGTTGCAGATGGCAATATTTCATTCTTTGTTACTGCTGAGTAATATTCCATTGTATATAAGTACCAATTCTTCATCTATTCATCTATTGATAGACGCTTAGAATGCCTTCATTATCTTAGCTATTGTAAATAATGTCGCAGTGGAAATATGAATGTACACATCACTTTGAAGTTGTGTTTTGGGTTTCTTCGGATAAATACCCAGAAATGGGATAATTGGTTCCTGCTTTGTCTCTTGTTATAGTCTTTCTTTTAAAGTCTATTTTGTCTGGTATAAATATTGCTATCCTAACTTTCTTTTTCCTTTTTTGTTTCCATTTTCATGAACTATCTTTTTCCATCCCTTTCCTTTCAGTCTGTGTATCTTTTTCATCTGAAGTGAGTCTCTTGTAGGCAGCATATGTAAGGGTCTTGTTTTCTTATTCATTCAGCTACTTCATTTTTTGATTGAAACATTTAATCTATTTACATTTAAAGTAATTTTTGATAGATCTGTAGTTGTCATTCTATTATTAATATTTTTAATTTTTAAAATCTTCTTAAAGAAGTCCCTTTAACATTTCTTGTAAACTTGTTTGTTGGTGATGATCTTCTTTAACTTTTTCTTATCTGGGAAGCTTCTTATCTGTTCTTTGATTCTCAATGATAGCTCTGCTAGGTAGAGTAATCTTAGTTGTAGATTTTATCTCACATTATATCCCACATTTTATCACTGAATATTTAGTGCTAATTTTTTCTGGCCTGCAAAGTTTTGTTGAGAAATCAGCTGACAGTTCTAGTGGAGCTCCTTTGCAGCTAACTGACAGCTTTTTTCTTGCCGATTTTAAGCGTTGTTTGTTCAGCCTTTGGCATTTTAATTATGATATGTTTTGGTGTGAGCTTCTTTTATGTCTATTTCCTTTGCCTGGTTAGGACAGGTTTTTTTTTTTGTCATTACTTATTCAAGCATGTTTTCAATCCCTTGTTGTCTCTCTTCTTCTGGTACCCCTGTGATGCAAATGTTGGTATGCTCGATATTGTCCCAGAGGCCCCTTAGACTATCCTCAAATTTTTGGATCCTTTTTTTCTTTTTATTATTCTGATTGGATGTTTAATGCTATCTTATCATTCAAATCAGATTCAATCCTCTGCTTCATCTAACCTATTGTTGATTCCCTCTATAGCATTCTTCATTTTAGCTATTGTATTCTTCATTTATAACTAGTTCCTTTTTCTGTTTTATATCTCCATTTTTATGTTTCATAACTTCCCTAGCACTGAAGGTTAGGGTGAGTGAATATGTCAGTAAGTCCATATGTGGGATCTCTAAAAGGAGCACTTGGGAAAACAATTACTCTGTGTCTTACTCAGCCACAACTTCCTCTGGTTTTCACAGCCAGCGTTATGGGAATTTCTCTTTCTGGCACTGAAAATTTGGCCTGGGGAGCCTGGTGTGGAGCTGGGACCCCTCATTCCTCAGGGGGGACCTCCCCAGCTGATAAATCTCTCTTGATTTTTAACCACCAGAGGTGGGTTTGAGACTTGCCAGTTCTGTATCTCTGCCCTTCCTAACAATCTCGAGGTGGCTTCTTCTGTGTGCCATTAGCTGTAGGACTTCTGTTCAACTAGACTTCAGGCAATTCTTAATGGTGGTTGTTCTTCATTTAGTTGTAAATGTGATGTGATCATGAAAGGAGACAAGCACAACATTTACCTACTTTGCTATTTTGACTGAAACTCTGGACTTTCATTTTTAAATGTAATGCTCTAATCATAAAAAAGAGTGATTACAGGATAATTCAGTCACATATTAACATTACCATTCACTTTATGAATATTTATAAATACATACTCTATATATCAAACACTGTGCTAGGCAATAAATTATTTCTAGGATACTTGTTGATTGATTATTTACAGTTTTATTTTTGTACTCTCTTATGCTTTTCCCATTCTATTTTTAGCTTCCCTTTCAGCTATGCATAAACCAGTTTTTCACAATGAACAATTAATGGGTCAGTTATTTTTTAAAATGCTTTGTGGGACAAAGTGTTTAATAGTCAAATAAGTTTTGAGAAATGCTTCATGATATACTACAATCTTAGAGATTAACAATGAATGTTAGTATTTTAAAAGCTTTGAAAAATCTTGCAAGAATGGGATCTCTTTAAAACAAAGAATAATCCTGCAGAACTATTTTTTTGCATGTAATGCCTATTAGCATCCTATGAAATTAGTGATCATGGCAGCATGCTTTAAGAAATACTGGCCTAGCTCATTAAATGATACTTCTTACCCCAAAATAAAACTGCCTGCCTAACCCTTTGTACAGTCACATGTAACTAATTTTTAATAATTATTCATATATTGTAATGTCATCACTTCATAATGCCAACCGAGTTAATGAAAGATAAGTCAAATATGGAATTTAACTAATTTTACACATGTTAAGTTTTGTGCAATGATTGTTTTTCTTAGACACAAAGACTATTCTGAAGAGAACATATTTTAATAATTATATATATATATATATATATATATATATATATATATATATATATATATATATATATATACTGTGTTTATTATTAGTGATGTTGATCACTTTTTCATATACCTTTTGGTCATTTGCATGTATGCTTTAGCAAAATGTCTATTCAAATACTTTGCCCATTTTTAAACCAGGTTGTTGTTGTTGTTGTTGTTGTTGTTGTTGTTATTATTATTATTATTTTGCTATTGAGTTATATGAGCTCTTTATTTACTAATCATCAGGGAATACAAATCAAAACAGTTGGATATCACCTCACACCTATAAGAATGGCTACTATGAAAAATAAAAGAGATAATAATTGTTGGTGAGGATATGGAGAAAAGGAAATCCTTGTGCACTATTTGTGAGAATGTAAATTGGTATAGCCATTACGACAAATGAAACAGAATTTCCTCAAAAAACAAAAATAAAACTACCGTAAGGTCCAGCCATCCTACTTTCATGTACATATCCAGAGGAAATGAAATCAATATATCAAAGAAATACCTGTATCCCCATGTTCATTGCAGCATTATTCACAATAGCCAAGACATAGTAACAAACTAAGTGTCCACTATTGGATGAATGGATAAAGATTATATATATATATTTATATAATCGCATTTTCTTTATATGTAATGGAATATTATTGATTCGAAACAAATAAGGTAATCTTGCTATTTGTGACAACGTGTTTGAACCTGGAAGATATGCTAAGTGAAACAAGCCAGACAGAGAATGTCCAATACTGTTATGATCTCACTAATATGTGGAATCTAAAAATGTTTAACTCATAGAAGTAAAGAGCACAATGGTTGTTTGCCAGTGGCTAAGTGTTGAAGGAAATGGACAGATGTAGGTGAAAAGGTACAAATTTTCAATTAGAAGATAATAAGTTTTGCAAATCTAACGTACAATATGGTAACTTATTTGATTATACCATATTTTATACTTGAAATTTGCTAAGATCATAGATCTTAAGTGTTCTCATCACAACAAAAATGTAACTATGGGAGGTGATGGCTGTGTTAATTAGCTTGATTTTGGTAATAATTTTACAAAGTACATGTATGTTAATCATCATAGTGTACACTCTGAATATATATAATTTTTATGTGTCAATTATATCTCGATAAAGCAGAGAAATATAAAATCAACTTACTAAATCACATTAAAATTTTACTGAATATAGTTATTATTACAAAATAATAAACAATAGTGATTCTTCAGAAACAAACAGAAAAGCTATTTATATCTAATTGTTTTCATAAATTTTATGAAAAAGATGCTTAAGACAATTGTATTCCTTCTTCAACAATTCAAATCAATACATTTGATACTTATCTTAATTCATACTTACAAAAATGAATTCATACAAGAAGCTTAGTGATGTTATTTTTTCAATATTTAGGTGAAACACTTTCTACAAACTTTCTTTTACAATGGTTAGAGAAAATTAGCCTAATTGATTAGATGAAATAAAATAAGTAACTCATATCTAATTATATAACAAAATCTAAATTATTTTTACACAATAACAACATAATCAGCTAATTCAGTGTTCTTGAGTGGTGGATAAGAAATGTGAGTCACTACCAAGTTGCTTGCTACCAGGCTGACATAGCTAAATGTTCTTACTTTTACTTATTTGTTTTATTTATTTTAATATTTTTATAGTTTTTAAAACATTTTTTGTTATAAAATAAAACATAAATACAGAAAACTATGTAAACCAAATGTTTAATAAATTACGATAAGGTGAACACCACTATTATGGACTGAAGGTTTAGATCTCCCCTGAAATGCATATGTTGAAACCCTGATCCCCAATATTTGGAAGTGGGCCTTTTGGAGGTGATAGGTCACTTTTAAAATGACCATATTAGCCTAATAGAATCAATGTAAGTAAAATCAATGTCTGTGGAATATTAATGAGGAACATAAGGAAATAAAACACAAGAAATATAGAGTTGCAGTCAAGATGATGAAGAAGAAACATGTGCTTTCTTCCTCTTCCGACCAGATCAAATTAAAACTAAACTACAGATAACCACCATTGGGAATAACCTGAAGTCTAGCTGAATAGAAGTCTTACAACTAGGAACACACAGAAAAAGACACCTCGAGGCTGGTAGAAGGGGTGGAGATGTCAAATGGGCTGGTCCCACACCCACGTATGGTGGCTAAGATCAAGAGCATATCTTGGCTGCGGGGCTCCCCCTGGAAGAGTGAGGCATCCAGGCCCCACATCAGGCTCTCCGGCCCAGGATTCCAGGGCCTGGAAGAGAAGTCGTCACAACTTATGTCTGCGATACTAGCAGAGATTGTGGTTAAGATGGAGGGCTGCAGGAGTTGTAGGCTCTCCACTTAAGGGGCACATGCATGAATTTACCTACTGATGGACTCACTTGCTATGAGCTTCAACTCTGGGGCAGTAGCTTGAAAGGTACCAGAGACATATGGGGAGGAACCGAGTTATCTGGCTTCAGGTTGAGGGCTGAAGGAGCAGTTTTCTTCCAAGCAAAAGTGCTGGGAGAGGGTATTTTTCCTTTATTAAGCCCTCCCATGCTTGGCTTGCAGACCCAGGCTGCCACCATATCTGAGATTCCATCAACCTGACTGGTGACGGTTGCCCCACCCTGGTAATTCCCTCTCAACGTGCGGGCCTACACAAGACATTCCAGTGGATGTTTCATACAAATAGTCTGTCTTGGCTCATACTGTGGAATTTCCTAAAATCTCTCAGAGGGTCACAAAACCTAAACAAGCAGCATCTGACCTCAGTATGTCCCGCACCACTTGCCTAGCTGTCCCAAAACCCACACTAGCGACAGCTGGTATTAATTTGTGGTTTGGCCTCTTGAGGAACTTACAAGCCCATCACGAGTTGTGGCTATCTGCAGATTGCTTGGTGGCTCATGCCAGGTGGCCCTAGGTGGGGCACAGCTGAACTTGGCCTGTGGCACGGCCCTCCCAAGAGAAATTGGCCTGCATGCCTGGTGGTGGCTGGCTTTGGTCTGAGCCAGAGCACTACCTAGGGTAACATCTGAAAATGACATACCCAAAGGACAGACAGAGCAGGCATCAGAGCCCTGCTAAAATGAATCCTGCTCTGTAGGGTCAGCAGTTGCACAACAGCTCCTCCCCTAGTCATGGCCAGTCATCACAGCCAATCATCCAGAGGGTCAATTCTTTCATATGACAAGCAAAGAGAAACCAAGAATCAACTATAACATAAAGAAACACACAACCCATACAAGGGATATGTGTGGAGCACTGGTTTAGGTGACCAGGGCAGTCTAAGCCACTAGGACCCACAGCAAACCTACTACATAAGTCCACTCTATTAAGACCAGGAAACACAGCAGCCGTACCTAATATGTAGAAACAAATATGAGTAGGCAGCCAAAATGGGAAGACAAAGAAACATGTCCTAAATGAAAGCACAGAACGAAGCTCCATAAAAACAACGCAACAAAATGGAGAGAAGCAGTCTCCCAGAGGCAGAGTTCAAAAACACTTGTTATAAGGATGCTCAATGAATGTAGGGGGAGAGTTATAAACTCTTAGATAAGTGGAGGATTGAATAGGTGATTTAGAGGATAAGGTAGCAGAAAACACTGGATCAGAGCAGCAATACAAAATAAAATTTAAAAAATTAATATAGTTTCAGGGGTCTCTGGGACAACATCAAGCATAACTACATTTACATCATAGAGGTGCCAGAAGAAGAAGAGAGAGAGCAAGGAGTTGAACACTTATTTGAAGAAATAATTACATTAAACTTCCCTAACCTGATGAAGGAAATAAACATACAAGCCCAGGAAGCGCAGAGAATCCCAAACAAGATGAACCCAAAGAGGCCCACACCAAGACACAACAAAATTAAAATGCCAAAAGTTAAGGACAAAGGAAGACTCTTAAAAGTAGCAAGAGAAAAGCAGTTAGTTACCTACAGGAGAGCTACCACAAGACTGTCAGCTGATTTCTCAAGAGAAACTTTGCAGACCAGAAGGGATTGCTAGGAAATATTCCAAGAGAATAAAAGCGAGGACCTAAAACCAAGATGACTATACCCAGCAAAGCTATCATTTAGATCTTCCCAGTCAGGAAAAAGCTACAGGAATTTCATCAACACCAAATCAGTGTTATGAGAATAGTTAAAGGGACTTTTTGTTGTTGTTGTTCATCTCCCATGGTTAGATTTATTTCAGTCACCACATGTTTGAACTCATTTCCTCCATCTACCTCCCCCATTCCCTCTCCCAACACCATTTAGTAACCACTACTCTACTGTCCATGTCCATGAGTCTCTGTTTGATTGTCCTGTTTGTTTGTTGCTTTTAGGTTTATATCCCACATATAAGTGATAACGTAGTTTTCAACTTTTTCTGTCTGGCTTATATTGCTTAACATGATTATCTCAAAGTCTATCTATGTTGTCACAAGTGGCAGTATTTCATCACTTCTTATGGCTGAGTAATATTCCATTGTATATCTGTACCACAGCTTCTTTAGCCAATTATCTATTGTAGGACACTTTGGTTGCTTCCATGTCCTGGCCACCATGAATAATGCCGCTGTGAACATTGTTGTGCAAATATCTTTTTGGATATGAGTTTTCAAGTGTTTGGGGTAAATATCCAGTAGAGGGATGGCCAGATCATATGGTAGATCAATTCTTAGTTTTTTGAGGAACCTCCATACTGTTTTCCTTAGTGGCTGTACCAATTTGCAGTCCCACCAGCAGTGTATGAGGGTTCATTTTACTCTGAATCTTCTCCAACATTTGTTATTACTTGTCCTGTTAATAACAATTATTCTAACAGGTGTGAAATGGTATCTCATTGTGGTTTTCATTTGCATTTCCCTAATAGCTAATGATGTTGAACATTTTTTTCATGTTTGCTGGCCATTTGTATGTTTTCTTGAGAGAAGTGTATTCAGGCCCTCTGCCCACTTTTTGATTGGATTGTTTGCTTTTGTTGTTATTGAGTTGTATGAGTTCTTTGTATATTTTAGATATTAGCCCCTTATCGAAGATGTTGCTCGCAAATACATTTTCCCATTCGAATGGTTGTCTCTTTACCTCGTTGATGGTTTCTTTTGCTGTGCAGATGCTTTTTAGTTTGATGTAGTCCCATTCATTTACTTTTGCTTTTACTCGCCTTGTCTTTGAAGTCAAATTCATAAAATCCTCTTTAAGTCCAAGGTCCTTGAGGTTAGTTCTTCTGTTTTCTTCTATGCATTTTATTGTTTCAGGTCTTATATTCAGGTCCTTAATCCATTTTGAGTTAATTTTCATGTGTAGTGATTGACAACCGTCTTATCATTCTTTTTCAGGTGGCTTTCCAGTTTTCCTGGCAATTTATTGAATAGGCTTTCCTTTCTCCACTGTATGTTTTCGCTTTTTTGTTGAAAATTATTTGCCTATATAAACATAGGTTTATTTCTGGACTCTCAATTCTGTTCCACTGGTCCGTGTGTGTTTTTCTGCCAATACCATGCCATTTTGTTTATAATCACTTTGTAGTATAGGTTGAAGTCATGCAGAGTAATGTCTCCAACCTCCTTTATTTTTTCTCATGATGGCTTTGGTGATTCAGAGTCTTTTGTGCTTCTTCACAAATCTGATGATTATCTGTTTTATTTATTTAATAACGCTGATGGTATTTTGATGGGGATTGCATTGAATCTGTACAATGCTTTAGGTAATAAGGTCCTTTTAACTATGTTGATTCTTCCAATCCAAGAATGTCTTTCCATTTCTTTGTATCTTCTTTGATTTCTGTTAATAGGGTCTTGTAGTTTTCATTATATAGGTCCTTCACGTGTTTCATTAGATTTATTCCTAGGTATTTAATTCTTTTTTTTTTTTTTGCAATTGCAAAAGAAATTTATTTTTTCCACCTCTTTTTCTGACACTTCCTGATTAGAGTATAGGAATGGTATGGATTTTGGATCATTGATTTTTTTATCCAGAAACTTTACTGTATTTGCTTATTGTTTCTAGTAGTTTTCTTGTGGAGTCTTTAGGGTTTTCTATATAGAGAATCATGTCATCTGCAAATAGTGACTATTTGATTTCTTCATTTCCTAATTGAATGCGTTTTATATCTTTCTTTTGCCTGATTGCACTCGCTAAGACCTCCAATGTTATATTGAATAACAATGTCGATAACAGCCTTGCTTTGTTCCTGATCTTAGAGGGAAGGTTTTTAGTTTTTCACTATTAAGTATAATGTTAGCTGTGGGCGCGTCATATATAGCCTTTATTAAATTAAGGTACTTTCCTTCTATATCAATTTTGTTAAGTATTTTGAACATAAATGGATGCTGTATCTTGTCAAAGGCTTTTTCTGCATCAACTGATATGATCATATGATTATTATTTTTTAATTTATTTATGTGGTGTACTACATTAATCGATTTGTGTATGTAGAACTATCCCTGTGCCCCTGGGTGAAGCTCACTTAATCATGGTGTATAATCTTTTTAATGTGTTGCTTTATTCAGTTCACTAGTATCTTATTTAGGATTTTTGCATCTGTTTTCATGAGTGATACTGGTCTATAGTTTTCTTTTTTATGTTCACTTTACCAGGTTTTGGTATCAGGGTAATATTGGCCTCATAAAATGAGTTGGGAAATATTGCATCCTCTTTGACTTTTTGGAATAGTTTTAGGAGAATAGGTATTAAATCTTTGAATGTTTGGTAAAATTCACTGTTTAAACCATCTGGTCCTGAACTTTTACTTTTTGGTAGGTTTCTGATGAGTGTTTCAATTTCCATACTGCTGATAGGTCTATTTAGATTTTCATTTCATCTTTATTCTAAAAGTGCTTCTTTAAAATGAAAAAAAAAGGGATGTAAAATATGAATAATAAAAAGACAATAACTACATATCTATCAAGAATTACTTTAATTGTAATTTTATTAAATTCTCCAGTTAAATAATAGAGTGGATAAATGCAGAAAAAAACAAGGCCCTTACATAGGTTGCCTACACAAGATTCACTTCAGATTAAAAGACACATAAAGACTAAAAGTAAAGAGTTGGAAAATAATTTTCATGAAAAGGGAAACATGAAATCATCTGGGGTAGCAATATTTATACCAGACAAAATAAATTTTAAAACAAAGACTATTATGAGAGACAAACAAGGACTCTATTATCCTAGTTTGGGGTATTTTTTCTAAAGAAACCATAAACAGTACTTTAAGGGACATGTGAATTCCTATGTTTATTGCAGCATTATTTACAATAGCCAAGATATGGAGACACCCTGGGTGTCCAATTATGGATGAATGAATAAAGAAAAGGTGGTACATGCAGCTATTTAATATCACTGAGCCATCTGCAATAGTGTTGACTGACTTAGAGGTATTTTGCTGAGTAGAGTAAATCAGACAGAGAGAGACAAATGGCATAAAATTTTACTCCCATGTGAGATCTAGAAAACAAACAAACACCACGGGAACAAACTCATAGAAACAGAGAACATTTAGATTGTTGCCAGGTGGGAGGGGTTTAGGGGTTTGAGTGAAAAAGGGGAAAGGATTAAGAAATACAAATTTGTAGTTAGAAAATAGTTATGAGAATTTAAAATACAACATAAGGAATATAGTCAGAAATATTGTAATAACTATGTATGGTGTCAGATGGGTACTAGACTTATTGGGGTGATTGCTTTGTAAGTTTTGTAAATGTCTAATCACTATGCTGTATACATAAAACTAATATAATGTTGTGTACCAACTGTATTTGAAAAGTAAAAAAAATAAAAAAAATAAGTAATCTTTAAATTAAGGTGGTAAAAAGAATGATGTGATATAGCTTAATTTAGAAAATCTCAGTCCTGATATATGTAAAACTTTCATCCTCTAAACTTTGGAATAAGTAGAGTTACGATCAAGTTAAGTATTAGTTTTTGTTATATTTTTCTTGAAGAAATTCATAGAACATTTCTTTTAACAAAGATATTCATAAGAAATTCTCTTCAATCTAACAAAGGTGTTTATGATCAAGAAACTTCTCATTTTGAACAAATAGACAACAACAAAAGCAGTAATAAACTCACAGATACAGAGAATATTTTGAGGGCTACTAGATGGAAGGGGGAGTGAGGGGGACAAAATAGGCAAAAAAATTAAGACATATAAATGGATAGTTGCAGAATATACATGGAGATGTAGAGTGTAGCATGGGGAAGATGGTTAATAATGTAAAACATATGTAAGGGGAAAGAGGGGAATAAGATTTAGTGGGGTGACTGCTTTGCAAGTTATGTGGATCTCTGATTTCTGGGTTGTACAGTTGAAACTGGTATATTATTGTATGCCAACTATAATTGAAAAAAAAAACTCATTGACATGTACAATGTAAATATGAGCAACTAATTGTCTATTATTATTTCAATAAAGCCGATAAATTTTTTTTAAATCTTCTAATTTTAAAATTTCTGCTTTGTCAAGCATATGCCTTAAGAATTATTTAAACTAGATATATGTTAATGATCTTGAATATTCTTGATAACTTTGTGTAAAGCTTTTTAGAGTACCTTCAAAACACATATGGATACTATAAGGGGACTGCCTGCTGATTAATTAGATCCCTGCTGCTCTCTTACCTTCAACTTTTATCTTCCTGCTTCACAATTTCGCAGGCTTCTCTTGGGATCACAGCCTGTTTAAGAGATTGCCCAAGATGCTGCAGGAGGTTGCCAGGCAAGAAATAGTAAGCCTAGTGCATTGAAGACGCTGGACTGAGAACTATCAATCACTACCACGTTAAGGATATTATATATGATGCACTGTCTCATTAATGATCTCTGCATCCACACCAGGCAAATATTACTAAACGTTTACTAGATGGCATTTCATATAAATGAGGTGATAAACTTTGGAGTGACACATTTCTTGATACTAGGGCCTCTTCTGTCACATTTTTACACCTATGGGTTGATTTTAAAAAAGTTTTCTGAAACTCAGATTTTTAATCTGTAAAATAGAGATATATAATAAAGTCTACATCATAAGGTTATTAGGAGTGAAGTAGATGTTGCATGTAACATACAAAATATAGTACCTTGTACATAGTAAGTGCTCAATACTTGTTAGATAGTATCTTATGCCCTGAAAAATAATATATTTCACATTTATACCAAAACTTCACTGTATAATATTATTTCTAAGCTTATTTCCATAAAATATGCAAACTTCAATAGATAGCTAAATAGATCCTTTGAACATATGCATGTTCAATTATAGATTATATATTCAATAAATTAAAAAATAATTTTAGCATTAACTCAGCATGATTTTTAAAGATAGTTCTTGTAGTCCTGTTGAGAAGCAGAGTAGCATACTGGTGAAAAGATGGACCAGAGTTAGAAAGCCTGTTTAAGTAATCTAGGATCTATCAATTACAAGCTGGCTGATGGACAATTATTTAGACTTTATTTGTTTGATTTCCTCATTTAAACAAATAAAAAAATATTATTACTATTAAATGAAATAATACATGTAATGTTCCTTGTTTATAGTAAGCATTCGATAACTAGTTACTATTATTCTTCCCTTAACATAGGCCATTAGTATTAGTTTTCTATTGCTCCTATAACAAATTATCACAAATTGAGTGGCTTAAAGCAAACCCTCATTTTTTTCCTATGATTTTGCAGTCTAACGTGGGTTCCATTGGGCTAAAATCAAGGCGTTGATAAGGCTGTGTTCTTTCTTGGAGGCTCTAGGGGAGAGTCTTATTCCAATTTTATTTTTATTATTGGCAAATTCAGTTTATTGTGGTTATAAGAATGAGGATCCTGTTTCCCTGCTGCCTGTCAACTGAGAGCCATCCCTGCTTCCAGAGATCTCTGTATTCCTTGGCTTATGGCTTCCTTCCCCCATTTTCAAGGTCAGTAATAGTGTACTGAGTCCCTCTTAGACTTTAAATCTTTCCTGCTATTCTTCCAGCACATCTCTTTGATCGACTTGTCACCCTCCCTATTCCACATCTAAGTGCCAATGTGATCATATGGGGCTCACCTGTATAATCCAGAACAACTCCCTATATTTATAGTTCTTTATATAAATTCCATTTTTTTTAAATTTAAAATGGAGTTCAGTTTTGTTAGGCATAGTCTCCAGAGAGAAATTTATAGAGTACTAAAGAAAATAACTCCATCACTGCAGTGCTTCACTGAGGTCACAGAAAGCATATTCTATATAAAATTTGCTAAGATCTCCTCCTGAGGTTGACAGAATGGATTATTATTAATATGCTTTGTTTTTCTAAATCAAATAATTTAACATAATCTGAATCATTATTTAAGTTTGAGGTTATTTATTTTTGTTTATGTTTAATCATTTATTTATGTTTAATCATTATTTAACATTCATATAAAAATTGGGAGTTTCCAAACATTTTTTTTGCGTGTGTTCACAAATATATTCTTCAAAATATGCCTAACAAATAATAATCTTAATCAAACTAGCATTATGATCCCCCACTTTTAAAATAAGGAATCTGGGGTACAGGGAATGATGTGCCTTGCCTAGACCAGACAATTGGTGACAGAGTTGCCCTAAATCCAATGCTCTTTTCACTACACCAGCAGTTCCAAATCCTGCATCCACAGCTTCTTTTTATAAATACCTGGGGAGTTTTTTGGGAAAAAAAATCAATGCCCAAGCCCTATCTCAGAAAATCTAAATCATAATATCTGAGAGTAGGGTCCAAGAATCAGTATTTTCTAGAAATTCCCTGGGAGATTTGATGTGCAGCCAAGGGTGGGATCCATAGCACTAATCTAAATGGCTTCCTTTAACATTGCTAATATTGGAGCTTAAATCATTTAATTAACTCAACATCTTGTACACAGGCAAGCAGGCTAAAAACAAAACATCTGGAATGCTATTTTTCATCTCCTATTTTCCTTCAACAAGTATTTTAGGATATGTCTTTAGTAGTGCAAACATGATAAAAACATGGAGTTATTTAATACTAATAATTAAATGCTTAGAACAGCAGTAACAGCATACAAGGCCAGCAAAGAGGAGATCCTTGTTAGTGGACTATTGAGTATTCTAGTTTTACTATTGCCATGTGCATCACCCCCTTTTTATTGTCATTAGCCTTGGCATTACTCAAGAGAAAGGTGAAGTGACCAGTGGAACCGTGGTTTTTGATCAAATTTATATCAAATACTTTTTTTCTTAAATTTCATTTTCAAAGTTTCATTTGTTATGTAACAAAATGTTACAGATATGGAGGTTAAGACATGGATATATTTAGGGTGAGAGGGGCATTATTCTGCCTACCACATCAAAAGTCTACCTCTTCCAGTTCCCTCTAGAATGTATACTTGTAATAACCAATTTAGAATTTTATGCATATGCAGTCCGTACTTAAAAATAAGACATTTTGGTCGTTGCGAAGAAGTAAAGGCGTGCCTCAGTTATTTAAGACAATGACAAAAGCTGTCAATTTTTTAGAACAATTATATAATAAGTATAAAATAGTGAGAGCTATTGACACATTGAAAAATTTTTTTTCTTAAACATATACATACTACCTCTCAAAAAGTTGTCATGTAATGAAGGAGAAATAAGTCCAGTGTAATTGATATCAAAGCAATTAATTTCCTTATGCTATGGGCAAAAATTCTCTAAATTTGTAATAGTAACATGAAGCTTATTTCATCTCTTTCATATTTAATTTTCTACTCAGTTCTACAAATCAGATATTGATTATAGCAGGCATCACTCTTACAAATGTATTTAAGATGAACTTAGAATAAATGTATATGGTCTTAAAATTAATAATTAATTTAATGACCGATTCCATTTAAGCATTTAGAAAGTAGCTATCATTTGACGGGCTTTTCTAAGTGATAGAAATTTAACAACAAAACAGAAAAGACATGCTCTTTTCTCCGTGGAAGTTTTCTCAGTATGGGAGGCAAATGAAAAGCTCATTTGGATTCAATATTATAGATGCTGATAGAGGTATGCACTGGAACAGTAGGAACAGAGGTGCTCATCCAGCTTCTGAGAGGTAGATCAGGAAATTTGAAATGGCAGAGTGAAGTATGCTGTTATAAACAGTAGTGAGATTTTTAGGTTGGCTGTTTATATAACAGAAGTAAAATAGCCATGGCTAAATATATTTGTTCTAAAAAATTGGATATATCATATATGATGCATGTATTAGAAAAGTCATATTCAGTGGTTCGATATATTATTCTTCATTACTTGAAACTAAGAGAACTAGCACCATGTCAAAAAAGTCCCCACACATTATACTCCAAGTATTGAAAAATAACATTGCTAAATTACTGAAGCTAGAGATGAAATTAAATTTCTGTATTTCAGGAATTCAGAGGGAAAAATCGTGTGTATATTTCTGTGGAATACATTATAAAAACCACAGGAGCTGTACTTAGTAAAACTGAACCGATTTTCAAAATGTAATGTTAATGGAATAAACACAAACCTTAATTAATTTAAGAGATTAAAAAGTAACATTTTGTCAGCAAGTCCTTGATTTATAGATAGAACTTTTTAAATTGTATTGACACAATTGCCTATTATGCTATCTGTAAAAGTATTTTTAATTTTAAACTCCTCTGATACAATAAGTTAACACAGTAATTTGTTTGCAAATATTTTTGTTGTTGCTGTTGTTTTGCAGAGAGTTAAAACTCCTTTACTGTTAATTGCTCCACTAGTTTAAAAATTAGAGTTCTGTGGGCTTGAAAGAAGAGGCATTTTTAAATGAAGCGTAGCTTCTTCATCAATAATTGTATCAAATTATAACTTTAAGAATGTATTCATTAGTTTAATGTAGTCATTTTTTGGCCAGGTTAACGTCTTGAAATTATTCTTACGAAAGCAACTGTATAAATTTCCATTCCATTTTAGTATTTTACAAAAACATGAAAACCCGATGCGAAGCTTAACTGTTAAAAAATAAAACTGTAACACTGCATATGATAGGGATTAAACCAAATTTGGTGGAAGGTTTTCAAGCATTAACTTTAAACATTTTTTTTGTGAATGTTATCTATAAAAGCATACTTTTCAAATCCTTCCAGGGTGATTATCAGTGAATTGTTTAATTTTTTTATTGTATTCTCCTTTCAGATCAGCTGTCTATTCAGTACTTTTTAGGTTGAGCCCCAGGGCCAATATCTCGTTATAATTCATTTAACTATCCCTGGCACTTTTAGAACTGTACTTTCACTGAAGCTCAATGAAGCTTTCTTTTGTATGTGCTGGCCAAGTTAAATTATGGTAATAAATGAACAATGGAATAGAATTAGCTGGTAGTAGAATCAGTTATGAGAACTATCAAGGTCAGGTAGAAATATTATATGATTTCATGCTTTCATATGTTTCTACAAACACATGATTTTGTCACTGTGATATTTGTTGTTAGAGGAATGTTATTTCAAGAGCAGTAAAGCACATCTAAGAACAGTCTTTCATGCATGCATCCACCCATCAAAAATTTATTGATTACTTAATGTGTGTCAGACAGTGTGTTAAGGATGAGTGGATACAAAAATATGAAGATAGTCATAACTCAATCCAGTAATATTACAATGGAAATACAAGAAGAAAATAAAATTATATTTGTGAGGGGTTAACAGGAGAGACCCATACACATTTGGAGAATTAAATCGAGCCATATTGGGAAGGGGCTTGTTAATTGCAGTAAGGAGTTTGAAATCATGCCATAGAAAATAGGTATCTGCACTGAAAGTGCCGTTAGACAGTGTTCCATTGCTAAAAAATGCTAACAGGATCCAATATGGCAATGCTTACAAATTTGTGAAATTATTACTGCAGATATGATACGATATAGAAACCACATTAAAGTTAATAAATAAATTACAATCAAAGGGTGTCCTACAGCATTAGGTTAGGAAAGAAAGAACACAAGTTTCAATTGTGCTCCCATTTAAGATTCATTCTTGCTATGCAATCTACACCAATAGTAGAGACTCTAGGGTCCTCACTGACAGCAAGTACAGGTCATCAACCTCATTGTTAACAAACAATAAACAAATCTAAAAAACAAAGACAAATCTCCCTGAAAATCCTTGAACCCACAAGTCACACACACACACACACACACACACACACACAATACATGACTTGACAAACGATCAGCGGTCAGGCAGGTATATTTTTTATTTCAGTAAAACATCCCAGGCTAATATTAAGCCTGATGGAATTAATCATCACAACATAGTATTCAATGGAGTATTCCGGGCACAGGATGACAAAATAATCACAGTTGATATTCTCTGACTATGCATTGTAATTTCAATTTAAGTTAAAATGAGGAGGTAAGAATTTCCCAGGGATCTTTATTTCATGGTGAATATCTTTCTATAAGACACAGAAAGACAAATCTATTTTGAACGTTTTTTTATTCAAATAACATTTTAAACCTATATTATGATGGACACGAAACCAGAATTGCTACTTTAAATTTTAAATTATTTTAATGTTTTAGAATTTAAACATGTTAACTAAAAAAAAAAAAAGAATGCAAAATATTTTTGAATAGTAAAATGCAAAAGAATGTCTTTTCCTTTTAATGTTACTACTTTCTTCTATATTCCCATTGTTCTTAGAATAAACCCAAAAGTTTTTAATATGACCCTTAAGATCCAGCACCCTATGATCCTGACTTAGCCTATACCATCTCATTGTACCCAACAACCCCTTTTTAAATCTTTTATTGCCTAAATCTTTGATTGGAGCCTCCAGCACAATTTTGCTAAAAAAACAATGATCATGATTTTGATCATGATCTTAGGAGAAAAACATTCAATCTTTCACATTAAGTATGATGTAAACTATAGGTTTTTCTTAGATGGTCTTTATTAGATTGAGGAAATTTAGTTCTATTCCTGGTTTGAGTGTTTTTACCATCAAAGAATGTTAAATTGTGTTAAGTGTTCTCTCTGCATCTGTTGAGATGATCATATAGTGTTTTTTTCTCTTTTCTATTAATATGTTGTTTACATTGATAGATTTTTCTTTTATGTTGAGCTAACTTTGCATTTTTTTATGATAAATCCCAAATGACCATGATATATAATCCTATTTATATGTTACTGGATTTATTCTGTTAATATTTCGTTAGGACTTTTGCATCTATATTCATATGAAATGTCCGTTTTTTAAAGTAGAGTGTTGAAGTCACCAACTATTACTGTTGAATTGTCTATTTCTCCACTCGAATTTGTCAAATTTATTTCATGTATTTTGGAGTTGTGTTAAGTACATATACTTTTATAATTGTTATGTCTTCCCAATTCTTTTATCAAAAAATATTCTTTTTTTTTTCTAGTACAAATTCTTATCGTCTATTTTATCTTTTATTAGTATAGCCACTCTAGGTTTCTTGGATTGGATTTTCTATTTTATTTTTCCGTCTTTTTACTTTTAAATTACTTGTGTCTTTGAATCTAAAGTGTGTCACTTTTAGACAGCATATAGTTGAATCACAATTGCTTTTTAAATTCATGTCATCTATTTGCATTTAATGTAATTACTTATAAGGTAAGATTGATTCTGCGATTTTTCTATTGGTTTTCTATATGCCTTATATATTTCTACTCCAATATTTCCCAATTATTATTTTTTTGTGTTAAATATATATTTTCTAGCATACCATTTTAAATCCTTTATTTTTTTTTACCATATTTTGTGAAGTTAATTTCTTAGTAGTTGCCCCACAACTAACAACTTAACCTAAAACAATCAAGTTTGGATTAATACCAATATAATTTTAATACAATGAAAAACTTTGCTACAATATATTGTTGCATAATATACTTCTTTATGGTATTATAATACAAATTAAATTTTTATATATGTTAAAACCATCAATACAAATTTTCAATTATTATTTTATCTGTTTGTCTTTTAAAGCAGATTTTAAGAGAAAATAGTTACAAAGAAAAATGTATTTACAATGTCTTTCATATGTGCCAGAAGGTAACAATGTACTTACCTATACTAGTGCACTTTATTTCTATGTATGGGTTTGAATTACTGTCTAGAGTCCTTTCACTTCATGCTAAGGGACTCTCGTTAGTTTTTTCTGGTAGGACAGGTATGTGAGAAACAAATTTAATCAATTTTGGTGTATTAGAGAATGTCTTAATTTCTCTTAATTTTTTATTTGGTTTTATTTTAATTTTATGTATTTTAATCAATTAATTATTTTATGGTGACATTGGCTAATGAAATCCAATAAATTTCAGTTGTACATTTTAACAGTAAGGCATATGTGTATATGTGTGTGTGTGTGTATATATATATATATATATAAAAAATATGTATATTTATATATATATATAAAATTCACACTGTATGCTCACCTCCCATACTTAGATTCTATCTGTCACTACATATTTGACCCCCATTACACCATGTATCTCCGCTCCTGCCTCCTAGCCTCTGGTAACCAGTAGACTATTGTCCATGTCTATGAATCTCTGTTTGTTCATCTTGTTCATTTGTTGTTTTTAGGTTTATATCCCACATATAAGTGATATCATGTGATTATCAACTTTTTTGTCTAGTTTATTTCACTTAGCATGATTATCTCGAGGTCCATCCATGTTGTTGCAAATGGAAGTATTTCATCTCTTCTTATGGTTGAGTAATATTCCATTGTATATATGTACCACAGATTCTTTAGCAAGCAATCTATCATAGGACAGATTTGGCTTCTTCCATGTCCTGGACACCATGAGTAATGCCTCTGTGAACATTGGTGCGCAAATATCTTTTCAGATATGAGTTTTCAAGTGTTTGGGGTAAATATCCAGTAGAGGGATTGCCAGATCACATGGTAGATCAATTCTTAGTTTTTTGAGGAAACTCCATACTGTGTTCTGTAGTGGCTGTACCAATTTGCAGTCCACCAGCAGTGTATGAGGGTTCATTTTACTCTGAATCTTCTCCAACATTTGTTACTACTTGTCCTGTTAATAACAATTATTCTAAAAGGTGTGAAATGGTATCTCATTCTGGTTTTCATTTGCATTTCCCTAATAGCTAGCGATGTTGAGCATTTTTTAATATATTGCTAGCCATTCATATGTCCTCTTGGGAGAAGTGTCTGTTCAGGTCCTCTGCCCATTTTATGATTGGATTTTTTTTATATTATTGAGTTGTATGAGTTTTTGTATATTTTGGATATTAGGCCCTTATCAGAGGCGTTGTGTTCAAATATCTTCTCCCATTCAAATGGTTGTCTTTTTATCTTGTTGATGGTTTCTTTTGTTTTGCTGAAGCTTTTTAGTTTAATGTAGTCCCATTTATCTATTTTTACTTTTACTTCTCTTGACTTTGAGGTCAAATTTATAAAATCCTCTTTAAGTCCAATGTCTTTGAGTTTCTTTCCTATGTTTTTTTCTATGCATTTTATTGTTTCAGGTCTTATATTCAGGTCCTTAATCCATTTTGAGTTAATTTTGGTGTATGGTGATAGACAATGGTCTAGTTTCATTCTTTTGCAGGTGAATTTCCAGTTTCCCCAGCACCACTTATTGAAGAGGCTTTCTTTCTCCACTGTATGTTTTTGGCTTTCTTGTCGAAATTATTTGCCTATATAAATATGGGTTTACTTCTGGACTCTCGATTCTGTTCCACTGGTCCATGTGTCCGTTTTTCTGCCAATACCATGCCATTTTGATTATTGTCACTTTGTAGTATAATTTGAAGTTAAGCAGAGTGATGCCTCCAGCCTCATTCTTTTTTTCAGGATGGCTTTGTCAGTTTGAGGTCTTTTGTGCTCCCATAAAAAATTGATGAATTATTGTTCTATTTCTTTAAAAAATGGATGTACAAATTAGTAGTTGATAGTTGGGCACGGGGATGGGGAACATGACAGAGGGAATGTAGTTAGCATTAATATGATGGCTCAGTGGAGAGCTAGGGGAGGGAGGGAGTAATTGAGATCGTTTTATGAACAATATAATGTTTATCCAATGTACTGTATACTTGAAACTAATTTAAATAAATACATTTATTTTTAAAAATGCAGATGAGATTTTGAAGGGGATTGCATTAAATATGTATAATGCTTTAGATAATATGGTCATTTTAACTATGTTAATTCTTCCAATACAAGATCTCTGAATATCTTTCTATTTTTTTGTACCTCCTCAAGTTCTTTTAATAGGGTCTTCTGGTTTTCATTATATAGGTCATTCACATGTTTCATTAGACTTATTCCTAGGTATTTTATTCTTTTTTGTTGTACTTACAAAAGGAATTATATTTTCGACTTCTTTTTCTGACATTTCGTTATTAGAGTATGAGAGCACTATGCATTTTTGAACATTGATTTTGTATCCAGAAAATTTACTGTGTTTGCTTATTGTTTCTAGTAGCTTTCTCGTGGAGTCTTTAGAGTTTTCTAATATAGAAAATCATGTCATCTTCAAATAGTGAGAGTTTGACTTCTTCATTTTCTAATTGGATGCCTTTTATGTCTTTCTTTGCCTGATTACACTCGCTAGGATTTCCAATGTTACATTGAATAACAGTGGCAACAGTGGAAAGCCTTGCCTTGTTCCTGATCTTAGAGGAAAGGTTTTTAGTTTTTCATCATTCAGTATAGTGTTGGCTGAGGGCTTGTCGTATATGATCTGTATTATGTAAAGGTACTTACTTTTCTTCTATAACAATTTGTTAAGTGTATTAATCATAAATGAATTCTGTATCTTGTCGAAGGCTTTTTCTGCGTCTATTAATATGATCATATTATTCTTATTTTTGAATTTACTCATGTGGTGTATTGCATTAATAGATTTGTGTATGTTGAACCAACACTGTGCCCCTGGGATGAAGCCCACTTGATTGTAGAGTATAATCTTTTTAATATGTTGCTATATTTGTTTTGCTAGTATCCTTTTAAGGATTTTTGTATCTGTGTTCATGAGAGAAACTGGTCTGTAGTTTTCTTTTATGTGTTATTTTTACCAGGTTTTGGTATTATAAGGGTAATATTTGCCTCATAAAATGAGTCGAAATGTATTGCCATCTCTTCGATTTTTTGGAAGAGTTTGAGTAGATTAGATATTAAATCTTTTCAAATGTTTGGTGGAATTCACTGATGAAGCCATCTGGTCCTGGAATTTTACTTTTTGGTAGGTTTCTGATAATTGCTTCAATTTCCATACTGCAAAATGATCTATTTATATTTTCCAGTTCTTTTTGATTCAGTCTAAGAATGTTGTATTTTTCTGAGTAGTGGTCCATTTCTTCTAGGTTATTAAATTTGCTATAGTATACTTTTTCATAATATTCTTGTATAATCTTTTGTATATGTGATGTCAGTTAAAATTTCTCCTCTTTCATCCCTGATTTTGTTTGTGTCCTTTATCTTTTTTCTTTGAGTGTAGCCAGGGTTTTGTCAATTTTATTAACCTTCTCAAAGAACAAGCTCATTGTTGAATTTATTTTTTGGATTGTGTTTTGTTTGTTTTCAATTTCATTTATCTGCTCTAATTTTGTTTATTTCCTTCTGCTGACTTTAGGCTTCATTTGTTCTTTCTTTTCTAGTTTTTTTTTAAGATGAAGCATTAGGTTGTTGATTTGGGCTCATTCTTGTTTTTGAATGTAACACTGTAATGATATGAACTTTCCTCTTGACTGCTTTTGCCATGTCCCAAATGATTTAATATGTCATACTATCATTATCATTAATTCTATGTATCTCTTGATCTCTCTTTTTATTTCTTCTCTGGCTCAGTTATTCTTCAATTGTATGTTGTTCAATCTCCATGTATTTGTGTTTCTCCCACTTTCTTTTTGCAGTTGATCTCTAGTTCCAAAGCATTATTATCAGAGAATATGGTTGGTTTGATTTCAACCCTCTTATATTTGTTGAGGCTATCTGTGTGTCCCATTATGTAGTTAATTCTTAAGAATGTTCCATGTGCACTGTAGAAGAATGTATAAGTAGGTGTTTTGGGATGGAAGGTTCTGTATATGTCGATTATGTCCAGTTAGTCTAATGTGTCATTTAAGGATGTGATTTCCTTATTGATTTTCTGTTTGGATGTTCTGTCCATATCCGATATGGGACATTTAGGTCCCCTACTATGATAGCGTTTTAGTCTGTTTCTCCCTTTAGTTCTGTTAGTAATTGCTTTATATATTTCAGCATTTTCTGATTGGGAGCATAGATATTAATAAGTGTTATGTCTTCTTGGTGCATGATCCCCTTTATCATTATGAATTGCCCCTCAGTATCTTTCTTTACCTTTTAATTTTGAAATCTATTTCGTCCGATATTAGTGCCAATATTCTCACTTTTCCCTGAATGTCATTTGATTGAAATAGCGTTTTCCACCCTTTCATTTTGAGTTTATATTTGTCTTTGGAGCTGAGATGTGTCTCCTGGAGGCAGAATACAGTTGGGTTTTGTTTTTTGATCCATTCTGAAACTCTGTGCCCTTTTATTGGTGAGTTCAGTCCATTTATATTTAGAGTAATTATTGAAATACGAGGTCTTCTTATGGCCATTTTATCTTACTTTCTGGTAGCTCGGTGTTTCCATTGCTTCCTCATTCTTGTGTTTCTGTTTTCTTTATTTTGGTTATGTTTTGTGGGCTTTCTCTCTGGTCCTTCTATTTTATGTTATATACTTCAGTTCTGAATCTTTGTTTTTTGTGTATTATTATGAATATATAAAGGATAGTTATATATATATATACATACATGTATATATATTTTATACATATATATATATTCGTCCATTTTCTTCTATGTGTGCCTTATCTCTATTCCCTTTTGAGAATTTGGATCTTTAAATCCTCTCCTTTTCAGTCATATTTGTCTCAATTTGTCTCTATGTATGCTGAACGTTCATTACTATCTTTCTATAGTGAATCTCTTACCATTGTTTAAGCTTATAATGCTCTGTTCTTAGTAAGAGTTGCACTATTCTTCTTCTATCTGCCTAAAATCTTCTTACTCATAGTTATGTGTGTGTGTGTGTGTGTGTGTGTGTGTGTGTGTGTGTGTGTGTATATATATATATATATATATATATATATATATATATATATATATAATTTTTTTTTTGTCATGTTGTTTTAGGTAGCTGACCTCTTTCAGCTGACCTCTTTCAGTATTTCCTGTGATGCAGGCCTCTTTTTGGAGAATTCCTTCAATTATTTTTATGTCTGGAAAATCTTTATTTCTCCTTCATATCTGAAGGAAAACTTTGCTGGATACATTATTCCTGGCTAGTATTTCCTTTCATTTAATTGTTTGAATATTTCATGACACTCCTTCCTGGCTTATAAGGTTTGTGCTGCGACGTCTGACGATAAACTAATGGGTTTTTTCTTCATAGGATACTGTCTTCTTTTCTCTGGCTGCCTTCAGAATTGTTTCTTTGTCTTTGATTTTTTATAATTTTTATACAATGTGTCCTGGTGAGGGCCTTTTTGGTTTGAGATAATTGAGTGTTCTGGTGATTTCTTGAATTCCAAGCTCCAGCTCTTTCTATAGATTTGGGAAATTGTCATCAACCATTTGTCTGAAAATGCTTTCTCATCCGTGCTGTTTTTCTTCCTCTTTGAGAAAGCCCATTATTCTTATGTTTCCTCCCCTTAGGATATCAGCTAGTTCTTATATTTCTCTTTCATTATTTTTCATTCTTCAATTTCTCTCTTTTTCATTCTGATTTATTTCTAGATTTCTGTCTTCAATATCACTGATCCTTTCCTCCATTTGGTCAATTCTATTTCCCAAACTTGCTATTTCATTTTTCAACTCTTGCCATGTGTTCTTAATCTCCAGAAGTTCTATTTAGTTCTTTTCAAGAGTTTCAGTCTCCTTTGTAAAAAACTCATTCTGCTCATCTAGTTGTTTTTTTTCAGTTCCTGAACTTGTTGATATGATCCGTTTTTTATCTCATTATGTTTGTTTGTTTGTTCATTTGTTTGTTTCAGAAGTACCATTCTGAATTCTGTCATTTAAGTTGCATATTTCTATGTCTGTAAACTTATTTTCTGGAGATTTTTCTCTTTCTTTCTGAGCTGCCTTGTCTCCTTGGTTGTTCATGGTGTTTAATGGACTGTTTGTCCACCTGGGCATTAATGGAAGTGTATTGTGCTTTTCTTCCAGAAAGATTTATTATATAATGTTCTCTTTAGCCTGTTACACCGAAGGCATTTTTATTTTGGTTTCCAATAAGTAGTGTCTAAGCCTCTTAGATCCCTGCTTTATATAAAGCCCAAATAATGCCTTTTTTAAAATAGATGTTTAATCACACTCACTACCCTCCATCTCAGTCTCTATCAGTGTTATTGACAGTTTTGGTAGCATTTGTTCAGATTCCCCTTGGGCTCCAACATGTTCAGGAGGGAATGGCAGGAGGGGCCCTCTGGGTTGGAGGATGCAGGCTGCAGCTCAGTCTCGGTTTTGCAACTGTGGCAGGTAAAAATCAACTGTTATTTCTCTGTCATCGCCACTTCTTTGCCATCCTTGCTTTTCTACTTTCTATACTCAAGACTGGGCACTTCCATCGACCACACGGAGCTCACAGCTCTCCTAGGAAGGGCTGTTCAGGGAACTGGCTGCACCTTTTCCCCTCCCCCACCTCCTACAGGGAGCTTTTGCTGGGAGAGGCAGCTTCTTTGTTTCTCCCAGGCCACCGCCCGACACCTGGGGTTCTGACCTGTGGTAGCTCTTATACACAGATCCCACACTCAGACGTGCTGGTGTGCAGTTTGGGTGATTTTGTTTAATTTTAGATATTCAGCTTACTGTTTCAATGGAAGAGATCTCGGGACGTCTCTCACTCTGCTATATTTCTGACATCAATCCTCTCTTCGAATTTTGATGACTAATTTTCTGGATATAGAATTAATGATTGACAGTCTTTCTTTCAGCACTTTGAATATGCCATTCCACTGCCTTTTGTTCTCCATAGTTTCTCATCATTTCATAGATGAGATATTTTCTCTTAAGTTTATTGATGATCTCTTGTACATGATGATTTGCTTTCCACTTGCTATTTTAGAGATTTTTGTTTTGTCTTTGTCTTTCAACAGTTTAATTATCATGTGTTCATGTTTGCACTTCTTTAAATTTATCCTATTTGGAGTTCATTAAGGTTATTGAATATGTAGATTAATTTTTTCATCAAATATTGCAAACTTTTGGCCATTATTTATTCAAATATTCCTTGTGCCTCCTCTCTAACCTCTTCTCAGACTCTCGGTATTTTATTAATATTTTTGATGGCATCCTAAAGATTTCTTAGAATCTGTTTTTCTTCATTCTGTTATCTTTTCCTTTCTCAGACTGGATATTTCATTTAACCTGTCTCAAATTTATTGATTCTTTCTTGCACTTGCTCATATCTGATGCTGAGTCTCTTTAGTGCATTTTTATTTTTAATTATTTTACTTTTTCACTCAGTAATTATTTTATTTATTTTTATATACTTTATATGTCTTTACTGTCATGTTTATTTCATGAAACATGATTACCATATCTTTTATCTCGACATTGTTTTCTTTAGTTTTTGAACATTTTTATAACAAGTGATTTAAAGTCTGTCTAGTAAGTCCAAAATCTGTGCTTCTTCAAGCACAATTCATATTCATTTCCTTTTTCTTATTAAGGTCCATATTTTCCTATTTCTTTGCATGTTTCATAATTTAAAAAAAAACTGGACATTTTAAATACATAATGTGGCGAACCTATAAATCAGCTGTTGTTAATTACCTCCTGTTTATTTGTTCTGTGATGTTTTAAATGATCCTGTAAAGTCTGTATTCATTGTTGTGCATGGCCACTATGGTCTTTGCACATTTGGCTTAGTGGTCAGCTAATAATCGAACAGAGATATACTTAAACAGATTGAATCAATAATTCTTCTATCTTTCCCAAGAGCCTCTGTGTGTGTGTTGAGACACAATTTCAATGCTTATGCAGGAGATTTACAACTTCTCATTAGCCTTATTTCCTGCTTGTATAGAACCTCAAAATCAGCCAGAGATAAAAGATTAAGGCTTTCTCATGTATTTCCTGGGTACGCAAACAGCTCATCACATGTACATGGCCTTCTATTTTCCCAGGAATATGTCAGATCTTTGAAAATATTTTTATATTAAAGATCCACCATTAGACTTGATAAATGAATTCAGTAAAGTGTCAAGATACAAAATTCATATTCAGAAATTAGTGGTATTTTTGTACACCAATAATGAACTACCAGAAAGAGAAATTAAGAAAATAATCCCATTTACAATTGCATCAAAAAATACCTAGAAATAAATTTAACCAAGGAGGCAAAAGATCTGTACTTGAAAAATTATGACACTGAAGAAATAGAAGATACAAATAAATGGAAACATATATCATTTTCATAGATAGAAAGAATTAACACTGTTAAAATATTCATACTACCCAAAGCTATCTAGAGATTCAATGCAGTCCCTATCACCAATGGCATTTTTAACAGAATTAGAACAAGTGATCTTAAAGTTTATATAGTTAGTCCAGTTTTTTAAAAAAACCCTGAATAGCCACAGCAATCTTGAGCAAAATTGGAGGTATCACAGCACCTGTTATCAAACAATAGTATAAGCCTATAGTAATCTAAACAGCATGGTACTGGCATAAAAATGAACAGATAGCTTAATGTAACAGAATAGAGAGCCTAGAAATAAACCCATGCCAATATGGTCATTCAGTCTGTGACAAAGGAAGCAAGAATATACAATGTGGTGAAGACAGTCTCTTCAATAAATAGAAGAAGATATTCCATAATGACATATCCGATAAAGACTTAATATCCAAAATTTATAAAGAACTAATAAAGTTTAACACACACACACACACACACACACACACAAACACACACACACAAACACACACACACAAAGCGATACTCCAATTAAAAAATGGGCATAGGACCTAAATAGAATTTTCTCCAGAAAGGACATACAGGTGACCAGAAGACATATGAAAAGAGGCTCAGTGTCACTAATCATCAGAAAAGTGCAAACTAAAACCACAATGAGATATCACCTCACATCTTTCAGAATGGCTATCATCAATAAATCAAGAAAAAGAGTAAGTGTTGGTGAAGATGTGGAGAAAAGAGAACCTTTGTTCACTCTTGGTAGAACTGTAAATTGGTCCAGCCACTATGAAAAAAAGTATGGAGGTTTCTCAAAAAGTTAAAAATGGAACTACCTTTTGACCCAGCAATTGTACTTCTGGGTATTTATCCAAAGAAAACCGAAACACTAGTTTGCAAAGATCTATGCACATTTATGTTCATGGCAGCGCTAGTCAAAATAAGCAAGATATGGAAAAGACCAAAGTACCCATCGAGAGACAATTGGATAAAGAAGTTATGGTACATATATACATGAAATATTACTCAGCCATTAAAAAATGAAATCTTACCATTTGCAAAGACATCGATGTAGCTAGAGGTTATTATGCTGAGCAAAATAAGTCAGACAGAGAAAGATAAATACCTCATGATTTCATTTACCTACAGATCTAAAGGAACAAAGGAAATGAAAAATCTAAGTTAAAACAGACTCATAAATACAGATTACAATCTGGTGATTGCCAGAGGGGAAGAGTGTTCTAGATAGATGATTGGATAAAGAAGATATGGTACCTATATACAATGGAATGTTACTCAGCCAGCCATAAGAGAAGATGAAATACTGCCATTTTCAATAGCATGGATGGATCTTGGGATAATTACGCTAAGTGAAATAAGTCAGACAGAAGAAGTAGAGAACCATATAATTTTAATTATATGTGGAATATAAAACTGAAAGCAATAAACAAACATGACAAACAAACAGAAATTCATGGACACAGTCTGGATTAGTGGTTACTGGAGGGAACAGAGGGAGTTGGTAGGCAGATAAAAGTAAAAGAGGTTAAACATTTGGTGACAGATGGAAATCCAACATTGAGTGGTGAACACACAATGCAATATATATATGACATACTGTTGAATTTACACTTGAAACTTATTTAGTTTTATTAATCAATGTCACCTTAATAACTTTTAATAAAAATAATATATTTTACTTTATTTTCTATGATATTTTCCAAGAATATGTTCAGATGAGCACAATATTGTATTTTTAATCATGAAAACTTAAACACCTCGGGGTGAGGGCGTTTTGAGTTACATCCCATCAATTATAAAAATATATAGCATAATAGGAAGCTTTAATCATGAATTACTTGGTTTTAAAGTTGTTTTGTTTTCTATAAAATTTTATATATTCTATTTTAATCTGGTTTGTTTTGGGCAGATAAGAGTTCTTGGACTATGCTCCCATTGAAAGTTTCTAACTCAAATATTTTGGGGAAATATTTTTCATATTTAATTAAAAGACAACAATAAACTATATATGAAGATCATGTTAAATTTTAGTAAACAAGTGACAAAATATCTTTTGGCATACCTGTAGTTGAAATTAAAAAGAAAAAAAAAATGTGGCCTAAATGATAAAAGCATTAGGTAGATTAGCAGTTGAATAACCTCATATCAAAGATAACAAATAATGAACTAATGTTAACTTGGAAAATATTCTCTAGCAGAATAACTTGAGACTTGTAATGCAGGAGTTCAGGAAATTGCACCTGGAGTATTCCCCCCCAAAAAACACCAGAGAGGACCAGAGGGTTATGACATGCCGTTTATAACTGGCAGGGCTGGGAAGCTTCAGCAGTGACCAGCTGGAGCTGTAGAAAAAACCACCCGGCCAAAGGCAAGCAATGTTTTTATGCTCACAAGCAGATGGAAGGGTAATTTCATTTGAGAAGCAGCTGCCTTCTCAGGCAGATGGGAGCAAGATGTGTTTCTTGGTTACAGGAGCAAAAGTTAACATCCATGATAGCAACAGAAAATGTCTTTGGAAGAAGGCACTGTTGAAAGCTCTTTTGTACTGCCTTCCTTGGGTGCTGGCTGGGCAGTCAGCAGTCTTCTGAGTATATGGAATATCTATGTTCTGAATTAACCTCCCAATCCACCACCAAATAGGTCTTCCACCTCACATTCTTTGTATCATTTCTTCTGGACAGGGATTCTCTGCATTGCATCAAAATATCACAAACACAATAAAGGCTACATTATAACACTAACAACAATATACATAGGCCAAGCAGTTCTTTTATCAGGTCATGGCCCCATGAGCCCAGGGAGGATCACCAGGTGGTGTGAGGGTCCCAAGGGAGGCCAGTTGATGTTGTTTTTGGAAGTTCTGTGCAGAACCAACATGTTGAGCAGTTGCTCACCTCTACCATTATGCCGGCCCTTTGCAGAAAGGTGTTACCTGCAATAAGACTAAGGATTATATGACACATGTTTAAGGGGTATCAAGAGGGGTAAATCCTACTCATCCAGGAGGACACATGCCACCGTCCAGTTCTGGGTTAAGAGAGTAACAATGACAGGGATTTTTCTCGGGTGGGTATACCAAGCCCGGTCTTGGCCCAGTCCCAAGGCATGCTGAATGAGACGTAAGGGCCAAGAATCAGTGATTTTTGGTTATAAGGTTAAATCTTTCTTTAGATCCTCCCCTCCGGTGGTCACCAGGGAGCACCACCAGTGTCTTATATGCATTGACCAAGGGCAGTGTAGGGTTGTTTTTCCCCAAGGTATGTCCTGGGGAGCTGGCAAGAACAAGTCATTTTGTTGACCGACTCCAGGGTGCATGGTTGAGTTTGTGGTCCATTGGCCTGTGTACTTCATCTTCTGGTGGAACCAGGTGACTACGTCTTCCGAAAGTGTCCCTTCCAGCCACCGTATACAGGCTAGTTTGTCTGCTTCTGTGTTGCCCGGACACCACAAAGGTTGATGTCTATTCACATGATACAGTGTGATAGTCTTGTGTTGGCTCAGGTGGTAAACATCTTGCAGCATGTCTTGGCCTCAGAGAGGCCCCTAGGTCGCTTGCTGGTGATTGGCCTGCCATCAAGGTAGCCATGAAGTCAGCCCATGATACACAGCTCCATTATCAGTACAGATGGTTAGGGGACGCCTTTCATTAGCTATTACAAGCCAAACAGCACATAGTTTGGCCCACTGGCTGCTGTGTCTTGTCTCTTCACACATCCATCTGCTGTCTGTCACAGGCTGGTTAGCAATGGCTCACCATGTTGGTGGTTGACTCTTATAAGAGCCATCAGTATACCAAACATCTTCCAGGATAGAAGGTTTCCCTTCTTGGGTGGTGGATTTTGGCATGTCTTGAATAAGTTCAAAAGTGGTTGAAGCTCGGTAGATCACCTGTCCTAAAACTTGTTGCAGTTCATGACTTAATGGGCTGGTAGAGAGCTTACTGTGCTACAGCAAGTGTGTACTCTACTCTGCCAAGGTAGAGCATTAAGCCACCAAACTTTTGGGCCATGTGCCATGTCATAAACCTACCCTGCGACAAGATATGTTGTGTTCACACCAACCATGGTGAGTCCAGTTAATGCTTTGATGGCCAGGAGAGCTTGGTACACATAATTGACTTATTGTTTAGTAGGGCTATATTGTCCTTTTGTGCCCTTCCAGAGTTGGGACCAAAAGCTAAAAGGGACATGTATCTATCCTTGCCATTGCCAGAGCTCCCAGGCGTAGTTGTCCGGGTGACATGTAAATCTAATTTGCACGGGTGTGCATGACTAATGATGCCTAGTGTTTGTACTGTCTCCACCACTTGTTTGGTAGCTGTAAAGACCATCTGTTGTTTTCCCTGCCAATCTCAGGTGGCCCCCTTGTGAACAAGATGATAAAGGGGGCATACTAATTGTGCTAGGTGTGGGATGAAAACCTTCTAATATTCTGTGAGGCCTAAGAACTCCTATAGTTGTCTAACTGTGATGGAGAGGAGGAAAGCCTGATTTTATCTACACTGCCTCAGACATTACCTCTGTCTTACCCAACCAGACCACCCCCAAGAATTTAACAGACAAGCCAGGGCCTCACAACTTATTTTCTTTGATGGCTCATCCATTTTCTTCCAGGTGTGTCACCAAGGCTGGGGCAGCCTACTGTAAGTCTGAAAGAGAGTCAGAGGTTAGCATGACATCATCAATATAATGGTATGGTGGAGGGTTTAGCCTAGCCAGTTAAATCTTTAGCCACAAAATCATGGTAGATATTGGGATTATAGAAATACCCTGTTGGTAAGACAGTGAAAGTCCATTGTCGCCCTTCCCGGGAAAAGTCGAATTGATCTTGACTGAGTGAATATCTATAGAGAAAATGCATTAGCTGAATCTAGAACAAAGTGGTAAGTTCCCAATTTCTTGCTCAGTGTCACTAACAATGGTGACTAGTTAAGACAATCTGAAACACAGAAAATTAGTTTGATAAAGCAGAGTCTTTGTGTTCTACTCAGGAAACTTTTTCATAATCTTGGTAGCAGTCTGATAGTCTTAAGAAATATCGTCATTCAGCAGAGAGAAAAACAAACAACAACAACAACAAAAAACCCAAAAAAACAACAACAAAAAAATCCTCTTGCATTAGCTTAACCATATATAAAGTTTTCTCTTTCAAGATTTCTCTTCACAGACTTTCTGCAGCTTTTTTATCCCTTCAGTTTGCCTCTTCTTACTCATTTAGAAATAACCAACTTTAGGGCAAACTGCTTTCTTTAATCTCCTTTAAAATACACCTCTATTATCTTATTATCTTCTGTTACTAAACACATACATTTTCCTTTCTATTGTAATACAAACCCTTAACTCTCAGAGACCTCAATTTCTAATGGCAGTTAGAAAGTAAACGATTAACATCCTTTAGATCGGTGAATTTATAAATATATTTTGTAACCTCTAGAAGTATTTCAATGGCCTTTGACTGTTTTACAGAGGCTAGTAAAAAATGGGGGCAAGGTACAGCTTGCTGAGACTAGCCACTTGCTTTCAAAAGTGCCCCATTTTTTTTTTCTCTAGTTATCTCACTCTCAGGCAGTATTGGCTGTGTTTACATTTCTGGCCATCTGCAAGACCTTGAAAGTTACTGAGAGTTATAAAAACCTCATAAGACCTTTAATGTTGCTAAATTAAATCATAAGTCATAGTAAATTTGTTCTGATTCATTAGTAAATTTGTTAGGATCTTCAGAGAATCTGCTACAGTGTTCTTGCATAAAACTAAGCATCACATAGTGCCTGCAGAAGGGGCAGCCCACTGTCGCTGCTAAAGCCTGCAGTTTCTTCTTCTCTCTGAAAGAATAAAATTCCCCTACTTTCTGTACAATCTGTAAGAGGCCCATAAAAATGCCGGGGGCATTCCCCCATTCCCTTGGCAGGCCAAAAGAATCTACAAAGCTTGCCACCTCGAACGACATGGACCCAGAGGCCCACCCCTGTATTCCCTCTAGCAGACTCTCACCCGGGATTTCCCCTGGTAAACTCAGGATTCTCCCTGGGATACCCCTACTTGGGATTCCCCCCTGGCCAACTTGGGATTCTCCCCAACAGACTTGGGAGTGTCCCTGATGGACTCCCACCGGATATGTTCACACACAGGGTACTTTTTTGTAATATCCTGCAGGCTACACCAATTATAATGCAAGAGCTCCAGGCCAGGAACCCGAGCCTGGGATGTTCCAGAAAAACCACCAGGGAGGGACCAATGGGGTGTGACATGCCATTTATTATTCATGGGGCAGGGAAGCTTCTGCAGCAGTTAGTTGGAGCTGCAGGAAAAACCAACCGGCCAAAGGCAAGCAATGTTTTTATACCCACAAGCAGAGGGAGGGATAATCTCATTGGGAGAGCAGCCACCTTCTCAGGTGGATGGAAGCAAGATGTGCTGCTTGGTCACAGGAGCAGATAATAATATTGGGATCAGCAGAAAACATCCTTGGGAGTAGGCACTACTGAAAGCTCTTTGTGTACTGCCTTCCTTGGCTGCTGGCTGGGCAGTCTCCTGAGTATGTGGAGGGGCTTTATGCTGAGTTAACACCAAAAGACTCTATTCTTAACCTCATTGATCCAACCTAGTAAACAAAGACATTAATTAGGGCCTTAGAAGTTCTCCTTATCAAAGGCAATTGAAGGTCACAGCTTTGAAGTCACTTGCCAAAGGCACAGAGTAAATGGCATGCCAAGTCTCCTTGATTTTTCTGCAATAATAAAAAGTCCCATTATATGTAACTTGTGGTGTGGAGGGGCTGATTCTCTATACCTGTGTGGTTAGACAGACCACAGACACTAGAGCTAAAGAGCCCTGGTGTGAATGCTGGCTCAGACTTGAGCAAGTATCTCAACTTCTTTGGGCCTTGATTCCCTCATTTCTCCAGGGAAATAGAAATAGCCACCTTCCAGGGTTGTTGTGAGGTCTTCAGGCAACATCCCTGTCACCTCACTCTGTAAAATGCCTTCTCCTCCTCTCTCATTCTTTTTTTCTGGGATGTTGTGTCTATTTACAGCAGCAGCCTGTGAGACTTAGCCTGTTAGAGGCAGAGTGAACACACATAGTCCCACCTACTTGCTTCTGAGGGAGCCTGGTCCAGCTCTGATAAGGTGCCAATTTGGGCAAGAAGCTCGTGGCCAGAAGCCAGTTCTATAATCAAGGAGAGAAAATAAGGGAGCTAGAGCCAACTTTATCTGAAACAATGGGGCTGGAGATGTAGCCAGCTGTCGGCTCACTATCAACCCTGCAATACCCTTGGATGCCTTCCAAGGTTGAATTCTCTATCCAGGCATCCAAATTCAGTGGGGTACGAGGTGGCTACAGTGGTCTCCGGGGGCCATTTCTAGCAAACACCCACTAAATCTCTGGCTCCTAAAGAAGCTGCAGGTTTGGGCCTGCAACAGAGAGGCATTATCAAGTATGAGAGACCCAGAAACATAAAACAAGATCCCAGAGCACATTCAATTTAACTTCCTAAATTAACAGGTGAAGAAACTAATGTCAGGATAGGGAAGTGCCTAATAAATATCACATAGCTAAAAGTGGCAGAGATTGTGCCTGACCCCTAAGCCCAGACTTTCCTCTATGGCTCCTCCACTTGCCTACACTGCCTCTTCCTTTTGATGTTTAGAGCCTGCTCTTGGCAGAGGCCTATTCCCCTCCACCTACTCTGGAATCTGTTGTCAGATTTTCTGTCACAAAAACTCATTTTTACCCAAATATACTCTGTTCCATACTTCCAACATCTTTTCCATAAGCTACTTAAAAAAAAAGAAGAAAATGCCTAGGCCAACATTCAGGGACCTCCTTTGGTGCAGCTTGATACAGTCTTTCAAGCCTTATTCATCCTTTCTATTGATTGATTCATTCATTCATTAATTCAACAAATATTTATTGTGTACTGAATTGAAGCAGGCACCCAGGACAAAATAATTAAGAACAAAACTGTTTATCTTCTTTAAAAATATCTAATTTAATGCAAGAAATAGCCACATAAGCAGAACATTACCGTATAATATATTAAGGGCAGAGAAACGTATTTGCTTGGAAATATGAAAACCAAGAGGACTCCAATACAAAGCCAACACGAAGAGGAAGGTTACATTTAAGAGTGTCTTTCAAGAAGAAAGATGCCAGAGTTAAATTTTAAAGTGGGGAATGGTCAGTTAACAGGGAAAGATCAGAGGGGCACTAGGAGGGTACAGCCTAAGCAAGAAAAAGGCACAGAGTTAGAATATAAAGCCTGTAACTGCACATAAACTACATTTCATTTTTAAATATAGTTGTTTTTTTTTTATTTTTTTCCCTGATTCAAGTCTTGTCCAAATAATGGCGTTGTGACTCACTTACGTTTGGACCATCCTTATTCTCCTATTTTTGTGTGCCTGTTCAAGTAATCATTAAGCCTTAGGACATAAGATTTATTAAGCCTTAAGTCTATAGTCATGAGGACAATAAGTTGTGGTTACACTAAGGATAACATCTTAGCCTTAGATGTATTTCAGCTCCAGGTTCATCAAGGCAGAACAACCCTTACCGTCCATGGGACCAGACGGGATGGTACCATGGCTGATTCCAGAACAGAACACAATGATCAATGACCTCAGCACTGTCCAATCATTCAATCAGTAGCACCCATGCCCCCAGTTCTCTTAATTTTCATGACTACTGAGTTCTTCTTATATAATCTGTGCTCCTGAGACATCCAGAGAACTAAGTTGAAAATATTAGATTGGCTGTTTCTCTGGGACTTGCAACTTCCTAAAATAAATACTTTCTTTGCTGTAAAAAAAAAGAAAAAAAGTTCTTCTTATCAAATGTTCAAATTACCCAAAGCTAAGAGAGAAATATAACATTCTGGATTTCAGCCAAAATTAAAAATTTCTTTACTAGCTGGAACATTCAGGGTAATCCAGTGATATGAATTTAGATATAATCAATCAGACAACTAAAGAATTGGGGAGAAGTTTATGTGAAAGTGATAAATTTTCAGTTATAGTAAAGCTGTGAAAATGAATGTAATCTTGGCAAATTATTATATATAAATATATCAATTAACATTTCCAAAAGTATGTTTTCTAAGGTGTTAATAAATTCTAAATGAAAAAAAAAAGATAATTGAGAGATGCTGGGTTAAACAATTACTGTTTTCTTGCTGCAGGACTTGTCACATCCTTTAATGAACAGTGAAAACCTTTTTTCCTATAGAGCATTTGAGTGACTCGTGTTTCAGAGAAAATTCTTAGTGAAAAATTGACATAAATCAAGAAATGTACTTTTTTGGTTTTCTTTAGAAAACTAAAATCATGTCTCATGATTGCCACATATATATCCAATTATCATAATTAACTGAGGATCCTTAAAATAATAATAATAATATTAATAATATATTCCTAGACCAAACCCCAGAATAAGGCAAAAGGAAAACAGCAAGAATAATAACTTTAAGAAATGAAAGTGGGATTCAATATTATCAAGATAACTATTCCCCATCTCTCCCTTCTTCTCCTTTCTTTTCCTATTACAGACAGGTTCTCACCCTATTACAGAGAATATAGCCACCAGTAGCCTCATAGTTACATTCTCCCAATTGTGTAACCACGACAAAAAGATTCTTTATTCTGGAGTCATATTATGAATTCCAGGGAAGGATTCTGGATAACATGACCAATTCCTAGACCAATTGGTATTATCTGTGAGGTTGAAGATGTTGATTAGCTAGGCTTTAGTGAAAGGTAAAGAACTTGTGGCAAAGAACTCATGGTATCATAGATGATTGTTCTATAAGATACACATGGAATAGAGAATGGTTATTTTAAAAATATTATTCAAGAAACTCAAATAATATAAAACCACTACAAGACTCTCATGTTATACAAAGTACAGTAAAATAATAGAACACTTAATTATGAGGATTTCATATATAATATAGACTTAATGAAGAAAACTTGGAAAATACAAAAAATAATAAGGAAATAATAAGAGGTAGTTTTAATCTCTTTAATCAATGGAACAATTATTAATGTTTAGGAGGTTTAATTACTGTGGCAAAGAATTTTAAAAGCCAAGTTTAGTTTCAACACTGGTTTCATCAAATATTATTTAGCTATATTACCTTAGGTAAACCTGTTAATTTCTCTACATTTCAATTTCTCACCTATTCCATAAAGAGGAAAATAGTCTGCGGTTGTTGTGATGATTAAATAAAATTATTTATCTAAAGCCCCTAGCACTGTATCTGACACATATTAAGGACTAAATAAATGGCAGTCTATTATTTGTTGTTGTTACTGTTGCTGTTATTTGAACATATTTCTTATCTTCCTTTTATACTCCGTATGTGATTTCTCAAAAAGAGCCAATTCGACTAGGAAATGTATAATGAAAGAGATTGCAAAACACCAATTCTGACAATGACAGAATAATATCTGTACAATTATATAGAATGTTTGATTAAGTAGAATTGCTTGAGTCCATCAAAATGAATTAGCTAGAAATATATAACCACAAAGTAGATGGCTGATATTTTGTTTATTTGTTTTTCATTTTGACATTGGATATCATCACCATAAAATTTTGTGCATTTTTAGTTTATGTTTTGGAACACTTTTTTCAATTACAGTTGACATTAAATATTATTTTATATTAGTTGCAGGTTTAGAGCATAGTGGTTAGACAGTTATATAATTTACAAAGTGATCCCCAAATACTCTGTTACCAACCTGGCACTATACATAGATATTACAATGTTATTCACTATATTACCTAGGCTGCATTTTCATCCCCATGACAATTTTGTAACTACCAATTTATACTTCATCATCCCTTTACCTTTTTCACCCAGCCCCCCATCCATCAACCCATTTTGCATCCATTAATTTGTTCTCTATATCTATGAGTCTGTTTCTGTTTTGTCTCTATTCATTTTGTTCTTTTAGATTTCACACATAACTGAGATCATATGGTAATTGTCTTTCTCAGTCAGAATTATTTCATTTACCATAATACCCTCTAGGTGCTTTTATGTTGTTCTGAATGGGAAGATTTAATTATTTTTCATGGCTGAGCAATATTCTATTGTATATGTATACCAACATTCTGTATCTGATCACCAATTGATGAGCATCTAGGTTGCTTCTATATCTAGACTATTGTAAACCACTGCAATGAACATAGGGGTGCACATATCTTTTTGAATTAGTGTCTTCGATTTCTTCACATAAATACCAGAAACACAATTACTGGGTCATAATGTAGTTCTATTTTTAAATTTTTGAGGAATCCCTATAGAGTTTTTCATAATGGCTGTGCTATGAAATTTGCAATCCCACCAAGAATACACAGGGGTCACTTTACTTCATATCCTTGTCAACACTTGTTGCTTTGTGATTTATCAATGATAGCCATTCTGACAGGTGCGAGGTGATATCTCACTGGGGTTTTAATTTACATTTCTCTGATGATTAGTCACATTGAGCATCTTTTCATATGTTTATTGGTGATCTTTATGTCCCCTTTGGAAAAAAAAAATATATCTGTTCAGGTCCTCTGTCCACTTCTTTTTTAATAAATTTTTTGGTGACCTTGGTTAACGAAATCCAGTAAGTTTCAGGAGTATAATAAAACAGTAAGGCATATATATGCATTGCGTGTTCCCCTCCCATAGTTAGATTTCTTCCTGTCACCATATATTTGACCCTTTTTACCTCATGTATCTCACTACTCCCTCCTCCCCCCTTATCCTCTGGTAACCATAAGACTATTGTCCATGTCCATGAGTTTGTTTGTTTGTCCCGTTCATTTGATACTTTTAGGTTTATATTCCATATGTAAGTGATATCATTTGGTTTTCAACTTTTTCTGTCTGGCTTATTTTGCCTAGCATGATTACCTTGAGGTCCATCCATGTTGTCACAAATGGAAGTATTTCATCTCTTCTTATGACTGAGTAATATTCCATTGTATATATGTACCACAGTCACTTTATCTAATCATCTATCCTAGGACACTTCAGTTGTTTCCATGTCCTGGCCACCGTGATTAATGCTGCTTTGAACATACGTGTGCAAATATCTTTTCGGATATGAGTTTTCAATACTTCGGGGTAAATACCCAGTAAAGGGATTGCTGGATCATATGGTAAATCAGTTCTTACTTTTTAAGGAACCTCCATACTGTTTTTCATACTGGCTGCACCAATTTGCAGTCCCACCAACAGTGTATGAAGGTTCCTTTTTCTCTGGATCCTCTCCAATATTTGTTATTACTTCTACTGTTCATAAGAGCTTTTCTAAGAGATGTGAGATGGTATCTCATTGTGGTTTTGACAACGTTGAGCATCTTTTCATATGTTTGTTGGCCATTTGTATGTCTTCTTGGGAGAAGGGTCTGTTTAGGTCCTCTGCCCATTTTTTCATTGGATAAATTGTGGGTTTTTTGTTTTTGTTGTTGTGTTGTTATTGAGTTGTATGAGTTCTTTGTGTATTTTAAATATTAGGCTGTTATTGGAGGAATTGTTTGCAAATATCTTCTCCCATTCAGATAATTATCTCTTTATCTTGTTGATGGTTTCTTTTGCTGTGCAGAAGCCATTCGGTTTGATGTAGTCCCATACATTTGATTTAGCTTTGACTTGACTTGTCTTTGAGGTCAAATTCATAAAATCCTCTTTAAGTCCAAGGTCTTTGAATTTATTTCCTATGTTTTCTTCTATGCATTTTATTGTATCAGGTCTTATATTCAGATCCTTAATCCATTTTGAGTTAATTTTGGTAGGTGGTGATATACAAAAGTCTAGTTTCATTCTTTTGCAGGTGGCTTTCCAGTTTTCCCAGCACTATTTATTGAAGAGACTTTCCTTTCTCCACTGAATGTTTTTAGCTTTTTTTTGTTATTGTTGTTGAAAATCATTTCCCCATATAAACATAGGTTTATTTCTGAACTCTCCATTCTGTTATACTTGTCTGCATGTTTTTGATTATTGTCGTTTTGTAGTATAATTTGAAGTTGGGCAGAGTGATGCCTCCAGCTTCGTTCTTTTTTTCCCAGGATGCTTTGGCAATTAAGGGTCTTTTGTACTTCCATACAAATCTGACCTTTTTTTTGTTCTTTTTCTTTAAAAAATGCTGATGGGATTTTGACGGAGATTGCATTAAATCTGTATAATGCTTTAGGTAATAAGATCTATTTAACTATGTTGATTCTTGCAATCCAAGAACACAGAATATCTTTCCATTTCTTTGTATCTTCTTCAATTTCTTTTAATAAGGTCTTATAGTTTTCATGATATAGGTCCTTCACATATTTCATTAGATTTATGCCTAGATATGTTATTCTTTTTGTTGCAATTGCAAAAGGAATTATTTTTTCCACTTCTTTTTCTGACACTTCATTATTAGAGTATAGGAACACTATGGATTTTTGACGTTGATATTGTATCCAGAAACTTTGCTGTATTTGCTTATTGTTTCTAGTAGTGTGCTTGTGGAGTCTTTAGGGTTTTCTATATAGAGAATCATGTCATCCACAAATAATGACAGTTTGATTTCTTCTTTTTCTATTTGGATACCTTTTATATGTTTCTCTTATCTAATTGCACTCGCTAGACCCTCCAAAGTTATATTGAGTAACAGTGGTGATAGTGGACAGCCTTGTTTTGTTCCTAATCTTAGAGGGAATGTTTTTAGTTTTTAACCATTAAGTATAATGTTGGCTAAGGGGCTAAAGACTTGTCACATATGGCCTTCACTGTTAAGAGACTTTCCTTCTATACCAATTTTTTAAGTGTTTTGATTATAAATGGATGCTGTATCTTTTCAAAGGCTTTTTCTGCATCTATTGATGTGATCATATGATTCTTATTTTTTAATTTATTTATGTGGTGTATCACATTAATAAATATCAGTATGTTGAACCATCCCTGTGCCCTTGGGATAAAGCTCACTTGATCATGGTGTATAATCTTTTGAATATGTTGCTGTTTTCGGTTCACCATCTCATTTAGGATTTGTGCATCTGTGTTCACGAGAGATATTGGTCTGTAGTTTTCTTTTTTTGTGTTATCTTTACCAAGTTTTGATATCAGAGTAATATGGGCCTCATCAAATGAGTTGGGAAGTATTGACTACTCTTTGATTTTTTGGATGAGCTTAAGGAGAATAGGTATTAAATCTTCTTTGACTGTTTGGTAGAATTAAATGATGAAACCATCTGGAACTTTACTTTTACTTTTTGGTAGTGTTTGGATGATTGTTTCAATTTCCGTATTGCTGATTCATCTATTTAAATCTTCCAATTCTTCTTGATTCAGTCTAGGAAGGTTTTTTTTTTTAATTTTTTTCTAAGTACTTGTACATTTATTATAGGTTATTAAATTTTCTGTTCTATACTTTTTTAATAGTATTCTTGTATAATCCTTTGTATTTCTGTGGTGTCTGTCGTCATTTCTCTTTTTTCATCCCTGATTTTGTTTATTTGTGTCCTTTCTCTTTTTTCTATTGTGAATCTAGCCAGGGATCCATCAATTTTATTAACTTTCTCAAAGAACCAGATCTTTGTCGCATTTATTTTTTTATTGTTTTGTTGTTGTTGTTGTTGTTGTTGTTGTTGTTGTTGTTGTCGTCAATCATTTATTTCTGCTCTAATTTTCATTATTTCTTTCTTTCTGCTGATTTTAGGCTTCATTTATTCTTATTTTTTCTAGTTTTTTAAGATGAAGTGTTAGGCTGTTTTTGGAGATAGGCCTGTAATTATATGAACTTTCCTTTTATTACCGCTTTTACCATGTTCCAAAAGTTTTTATATGTTGTACTATCATTATTATTCATTTCTATGTATCTCTTGATATCTCTTTTTCTTTCTTCTCTGACCCAGTTATTCTACAGTAGCATATTGTTTTATCTCCATGTATTTGTGGTTCTTTCCACTTTCTTTTTGCACTTGATCTTTAGCTCCAAAGCATTATGATCAGAGAATATGGTTGGTATGATTTCAACCCTCTTATATTTCTTGAGGCTATCTCTTGTCCCAGTATGTGGTCAATCCTTAAGAATGTTCCTTGTTCACTATAGAAGAATGTAGCTGTTCTGGTGTGAAAGGCTCTGTATATGTCAATTATATCCAGTTGGTCTAATGTGTCATTTAAGGATGTTATTTCCTTATTGATTTTCTGTTTGAATGATCTGTCTATATCTGACAGTGGGGTATTTAGGTCCCCTACTATGAAAGTGTTTTGGTCTGTTTCTCTCTTTAGTTCTGTTAGTAATTGCTTTATCTGTGTTGGCATTCCCTCATTGGGAGCATAGATATTAATAAGTGTTAAGTCTTCTTGGTACATGATTCCCTTTATTATTACGAAGTGTCCCTTGGTATCTTTCTTTACCTTTTTATTTTTAAGTCTATTTTGCTTATTAGTACCACTACCTCTGTTTTCCTCTGAATTCCATTTGCTTGAAATATCATTTTCCACCCTTTCACTTTGAATCTATTTTGTCTTTGGAGCTGAGATGTATCTCCTAAAGGCAGTATATGGTTGTGTTTTGTTTTCTGATCCATTCTTCAATTCTGTGCCTTTTTATTGGTGAATCTGTTCCATTTACATTTAGGATGATTATTGAAATATGAGGTTTTCCTATAACCATTTTACCTTTGGCTTTCTGTTAGCCCTTTTTTTTCCCCATTTCTTCCTTGCACTTCTCTACTTGTATCTGACTGCTAGTTGCTTTACTCCTAGTTATTTAGGTGACCTGACCCCTTTTTGTATTTCCTTTTATTCAGGCCTTGTATTGGAGATTCTCTCAACCTTTTTTTTTTTTTTTATGTCTGGAAAGGTCTTTATTTCTCCTTCATATCTAAAGGAGAGCTTAGCTGGATACATTACTATTGGCTGGTAGTTCCTTTATTTAGTAGTTTGAATATTTGATTCCACTCCTTTCTGGCTTGTAAGGTATGTGCTGAGATGTCTAATGATACTCTAGTAGGTTTTCTGTTATAGGTTACCGTCTTCTTTTCCTTGGCTGCCCTGAGAATTCTTTCTCTGTCATTGACTTTTGCTAATTTAAGTATAATACATCATGGAGAAGGCTTCTTTGAGTTGAGATAATTGGGTGTTCTATTGACTTCTTGAATTCAAAGCTCCAGCTCATTCCTTAGAGTTGGGAACTTCTCATCAACTATTTGTCCAAAAATGCTTTCTTATCCCTGTCCCTTTACCTCCCCTTTGAGAATGCCTATTATTCTTTTGTTTTCTTTTCTGATGGTATAAGCTAGTTCTTGTATTTCTCTTTCCTTATACTTCATTCTTCAGTTTCTGTTTTCTTCTGATCGATCCTAGATTTCTGTCTTCTATATCACTGATCCTTTCTTCCATTTAGTCAAGTCTATTCTTCAAGCTTGCTATTTCATTTTTTTTATCTCTTGCAGTGTGTTCTTCATCTCCAGAGTTCTATTTGGTTCTTTTGAGGATTTCAATCTCCTTTCTAAAGAACTCATTCTGCTCGTTTAGGTTTTTTTTTTTTTTTCCAATTTCTGAAATTGTTAATATGAATTGTTTTGGATCTCACTGAATTTTTTCAGAACCATCCTGAATACTCTAATTTAAGTCACATATTTCTATGTTCTTAAGCTTATTTTCTGGAGAATGTTTTCTTTCTTTCTGAGCTACCTTGTCACTTTGGTTGTTCATGGTGTTAATGAACTATTTCTCCGCCTGGGCATTAATGGAAGTTATTCTGCCTTTTTTTTTTTTTTTCAAGAAAGTGATTTATTTTACAATGGTCTCTCTTTAGACTGTTGCAAAGAAGGCTTTTTCCTTTTGGCTTCCAGTAGGTAGCTTGTAAGCCTCTTGGATTCCTGCTTTATATAACGTCTTAATAATGCCTTTGTTTTCTTATAGATATTCATTCATGCTTGCTATTCTCAGTCTCAGTCTCTTTCAGTGTTAGCGTCAGTTTTGGTAACGTTTCCTCAGATCCTCCTGGGTTTCAGTCTTGTAGTATATGAGAGGATGGGTCCTCTGGATTGAGGGAAGGAAGCTGAAGCTCAGCCTTGAGTACTGCAGCCATAGCTGATAATAATCATGTGTTGTTTCTCTCCTGTACCCACTTCTCTGCCACCCCCAGTTCTCTGCTTTCTGCCCTGATGCCTGGGCACTGCCACCCAGGCAGCGTTTTTCAGGGATCCTTTTGTACCTTCTCCCCTCCCCCTTCTCCTGCAGGAAGCTCCAGCTATGAGATGCAGCTTCTTTGTTTCTCCTGATGTACTGCCAGACTCTCGAGTTTCTTACCTGTGGTAGCTCTTATGCGCAGATCCCATGCTCAGACGTGCTGGTGTACAGTTTGGGTGTTTTTTGTTGTTGTTGTTGTTGCTGAGTTTTAGACATTCAGCTTATTGTAGTTTCAAGGGGAGAGATCTGGGGATGTCTCTCACTCTGCCATGTTTCTGACATCACTTCCTATGTCCAGCTAGGACTTTCAACACTGTATTGAATAATACTGGTGATAGCAGTTAGCCTTGTCTTGTTCCTGATCTTAGAGAGAAGATTTTTAGTTTTTAACCATTAGGATATTGTTACCTGAGTTCGTTACATATGTCCTTTATTATGTTGAGGTAGTTTCCTTCTATACCCATTCATTAAGTGTTTTAATCATAAATTGATACTGTGTCTTGTCAAATTCTTTTTCTGCATGTATTGATATGATCATATGATTTTTATCCTTTATCTTATACTTTTTCCCATTACTAAAATTGCATATTTTAAACCATACTTGTGCCCCTGGGATGAAGCCTTCTTGATCATGGGGTATAATATTTTTAATGTGTTGTTGTATTCAATTCGCTATTATCTTATTTAGGATTTTTGCATCTGTATTCAAAAGAGATATTGGTCTGCAGTTTGTGTGTGTGTGTGTGTGTGTGTGTGTTATCTTTACCAGGTTTTGGTTTCAAGGTAAAGTAGTCCTCATAAAATTAGTTAGAAAGTATGACCTCTTTTTCAATTTCTTGGAAAAGTTTGAGAAAAAAAGGTATTAAATCATCTTTGAATGTTTGGTAGAATTAACTAATAAAACCATCTGGTTCTGAGCTTTTACTTTTTTAGAGGTTTTTGATTGTTGTTTCTATTCCCATACTGTTGATTGGTCTATATAGATTTTGAAGTTTTTCATGATTTAATTAAGAAGTTTATATTTTTAAGAACTTGTCAATTTCTTATAAGTTATTGAATTTTGTGGTGTATATTCTTTCATAGTATTCTCATATGGTCCTTTGCATTTCGGTGGTATCAGTCATAACTTCTCTTTTATTTCGGAATTCGTTTATTTGTATCCTTTCTTCTTTTTTTCCTTATTGATTCTCACCAAGAGGTTGTTAATTTTATTAATCTTCTTTAAAAACCAGCTCTTTGTTGCATTAAAATTTTCTATGGTCTTTTTGTGCTAAGTTTTATTTAATTCTGCTCAGATTTTTATTATTTCCTTTCTTGCGCTGACCTTGGTCTTCATTTGTTCTTTTTTTAGTTTTTTAAAGGTGTAATGTTAGGTTGTTTATTTGAGATCTTTCTTGTTTCTTTAGATAGGACTGTAATAATATGGATTTTCTTCGTATTGCTGCTTTTGATATGTGCCAAAATTTTGTTGTTCTTCCTGCTTTCTTTTTACAGTTGATCTCCAGTTTCAAAGCAATTTGGTTGCAGAATATGCTTGATATAATTTTAGTCTTCTTCAATTTGTTGAGGCTACTAGTTTTGTGTCCCAACATATGATCTATCCTTGAGAATGTTCTATGTGGATTGAAGAAGAATGTGTAATCTGATGTTTTGGGATGAAAGGCTCTGTAAACTCTGATTATGTTCAATTGGTCTAATGTGTCATTTTAGGTTGAGATTTCTTTAGTGATTTCTGTTTGGATGATCTATCTATAGCTGACAGTAGGGCATTTAGGTCCCTTACTACAATTGTGTTTTTGTCAGTTTCTCTCTTAGTTCTGTTAGTAGTTGTTTTGTATATTTTGGTTCTCCTTGATTGGGAGCATATATATTGATAAATGTTATATCTTCCTGATGGATAGTTCCCTTTATCATTATGAAGTGTCCATCATTGTCTCTCATGACCTGCCTATGTCATCTCATGTAAGTATGGCTACACCCACTTTTCTCTAGTTGCCATTTACTTGGAGTATAGTTTTCCAATTTTTTTTTTTTAATTTTTATTATGGCGACTTTGGTAACAAAATCCAGTAAATTTCAGATGTACAATTTAACAGTTAAATATATATATATATATATAAATATATAAAATTTGCATTGTGTGTTCACGGCCCATAGTTAGGTTTCTAATTTTTCACTTTGAAGCTATATTTGTCCTTGCAGCTGAGATGTGTCTCTTGAAGGCAGTATGTGGTTAGGTTTTGTTTTTTGATCCTATCTGCTACTCTGTTCGTTTTGATTGGTGAGTTCAGTTCATTTACATTTAGGGTGTTAAATGAAATATGAAGCTTTCCTATAGCCATTTTGTCATTTGTTTTCTGTTAACTCGCTGTTCCCATTGTTTCTTTGTCCTTGTGTTTTTGTCTGTTATTTTAATTTGGTGGTTTTCTATACTTTCTATACTTTTCTCCTCTGTTTCCTTTTGTTTTATATTCTGTGTCCCAGTTCTGGATTTTTTTTTCGTTACCATTAAGCTAACATAAAGGAAAGTTTTATATATGCAGTAGTCCTTTCTTTTTTTTTTTTCCCTGCATGTACCTAATCTCCATTATCCTTTGCAGATTCAGATTTTTCCTTTTTCCTCTTCACTGCTTTTGTTATCTCAAGTTATCCCTATGTGTGCTGTTCTTTTATTTCTAGGTTGCAGTAGCTATCGTCTTCTCAAGGTTTTTTTTTGCTTTATGTTTTTTTTATTTTATTTTATTTTTTTACCTTTAACCATTATGTGATAATTAAGCTTATAATACCCTGTTCTTATTAAGGATTGCACTTTCCTATTTCTGTCTGCCTGTTAGTCATCGTATTCATAGTTATGTATTTTTCCCTTCACTTTAGGTAAAATAACCCCCTTCAGTACTTCCTGTAATGCAGGCCTTGTGGTGGAAAATTCTCTCAGCATTCCTATTTCTGGAAAGGCATTTATTTCTCCTTCCTATCTAAAGAATAACTTTGCTGGAGGTTATTTTTGGTTGTTAAAGTCTCTCTTTCAATAATTTAATTGTTTGGTTCCACTCCCTCCTGACTTGTAAAGTTTGTGCTGAAAAGTTCGATGATAATCTAATGGTTTTTCTTTATCAGGTACCACCTTTTTTTCTCTGGCTGCCTTGAGAATTTTTTCTTTATTTTTAATTTGTGACAACTTCAGTATAACGTGTCTTGGAGAAGAGCTTTTTGTTTAGATAGTTAGATGTTCTATTTGCTTCTTGGATCCAGTTCTTTCTGTAGCTTTGGGAAATTCTCACTGACTGAATATGCTCTGTTCCTGTCTCCTTCTCTTCTTTTTCTGGTATAATCATTATTTTTATATTACTTTTTCTGATGATGTCAGATAGTTCTTGTAGAATTCTTTCATTTTTTTTTCACACTCAAATATCTCTCTTCTTCCATCTGTGTCATGTCCAGATTTCTGTCTTTGGTAGCACTACTTTTTCCTCCATATGATCAGCTCTATTTTGTAATCATGCTATTTTATTCTTCAAATAAAACTTCTGAAACTTTTACAACACATTGTAATCATCAACCAATATTTTACTATTAAACTTAAATGGCCAATGGAGACAATGAGTTCTAAGATGGTTATTCTACCACTGATTAAGACTGTGGTGGCAGGTATTGGGGATAACATTCATTTAACCTTCTGAGCTTTCTGAGCAGACTTCATGACAGCTCCAGCTATTGTCTTGTCCACTGCTTTGATGGCATCCCCAGTAACAGTCTGCCCCATGTCACAAACAGCAAAACAGCCCAGAAGAAGATGATTAAAGAAGCTATCAACACACATGGGCTTGCCAGGAACCACATCAATGAGGGTAGCATCACCAGATTTCAAAAACTTTGGCCATCTTCTAGCTTGTTCCCAAAATGACGATCAATTTCCTTTAGCTCAGCAAATTTGCAAGCTGTGTGGCAATACAGCACAGGTGTGCATCTGGCACTGATTTGGCCTGGATGGTTCAGGGTAATCACCTGAGCCATGAATACAGCCGCTTCCATTGGTGGGTCACTTTTGTTGTCACGAGCCACATTGTCATGACATACATCTTTGACAGACACTTTCTTGACATTGAAGCCCGCATTGTCTCAAAGAAGAGCTTCACTCAAAGCTTCATGGTGCATCTAAACAGACTTTATTTCAGTTATAACACTGACAGGAGTAAAAATGACCACCATGTCAGTCTCCACTCGACCCACAAGAACAATATCAATACCACTAATTTGGTAGACATCTTGAAGGAGCAAACACAAAAACTTGTCAGTTAGATGAGGCAAGAGCTTCAAGCAGTGTAATTTCCACAAGCATTGCCATCTTTATGGGTAACTTTGAACCAAGGCATGTTAGTTAGCACTTGCCTTCAGCATGTTGCCATTCCAACCAGAAATTGGCACTAATGTTACTGTGTCAGGGTGTAGCCAATTTTCTTAATATAGGTACTGACTTTCTTAACAATTTCCTTGTATTTCTTCTCTCTGTACGGTAGTTCAGTAGAATTCATTTTGTTTACACCAACAATTAATTGTTTCATACCCACTGTGTAAGCCAGAAGGACATGCTCGTGAATCTGCCCATTTTTGGAGATACTTGCTTAAAATTCACCAATATCAGCAGTAACAATTAAAACAGAATAGCCAGATTGAGATGTGCTTGTAATCAAGTTTTTGATAAAGTCTCTGTGTCCTGGGGCACCAATGATGGTCACATGATACTTGCTAGTCTCAATTTTCCAAAGGGAGATACCAATGGTGATACCACACTCAGGGTCAGCTTTCAGTTGACCCAAGACCCAGGCATACTTGCAAGTTCTTTCTCATCTCAGCAACCTCCTTCTCAAATTTTTTTTATTGTTCTTTTGTCAATCACATCACATTTGTAGATCGGATGGCCAGTAGTGGTAGACTGGCCAGAATTTCTGTGTCCAATGATGACAACATTGATATGAGTCTTCCTTTCCCATTTTTGCTTAGATTTAGCAGTGGGTTTCATGACATTTGTATTCTGGCAGCAAACCCTTTTGCAAGAAAGCTGTACTCACCCTTATTCTTGTGATGATGTGAGATTATACAATGCCTATGTGATGAGATGAAGTGAGGCGAATGACATAGGCATTGTGACAACGTGCTAGGCTACTGCTGATTTTCTGATAATACATCAGAAGGAAGATCATCTGCTTTAGTGATCCTGGATCACCAAGACATGATGATTGACCCTGGGTATCTGAAACTGGGGATAAAGAGTGATTACTGTACTTTTGTTAATTAAATAATGTCTTTGCACATGAGAACACTGATGACATCTGCATAATTTCTTTTATAAAAGTTGCATGGTTTTCTTATTAAAACATTATGATACTATTGTTGAAATAATGGAATATATTTCATGCCTTAGTTATCCATGTGGCAAAAGTCAGTGTCTAATTTATATCAATTGAACTACCTACAAGAAAATATTATTAGCTGCACCAAACACTATAAATAATAATCAGGAAAACATATGTTCACAATATAACATCCCAAGGCCTCTGATTATGTATCTCATTACTTGTTCTGCTTCTAGTGGCAGCCAAAAAAAACTTGTCTAGAGTTTGTTTGGACATGTAGTCTAGAATTTAAAAAGTAACTTTCCTGTTAAATAAGTACTAGAGAAAATAAAATTTTGGAGGGAATACTTGGAGAAAGGATACACCTTTGGGATTTTAAAGGCACTATAATATCAAATTCATTATAACTATAACACTCAAATTTATCTGAAATAGTTTATTTATAGTGATGAATGAGGAACAAAAAATTCTAAGGAAAAAACCCACAATGTCTCTATATATGTGGGGTAGGTAAAGACAATTCAATTTGAAAACATTTTGAAGGATTAGATTCTCTGGATTCCATATTTTCGTGTCTATCCTCATCCTTAATAGCTGTGAAGGGCTAAAATGACAAATGCAAAAGTGACTACAAAATGAAGTGTTTTTGTTTCTTCAGTGTACAAATGGGGTTATTTATACATCATCAGTTTTTCTGATTTTCTCTTTAGAAAATTCCTTGTTGCCAACATAGGCAGCTAATCAAAGAGCAAATGGTATGAGAAATAAAAACAGCTACCCCTTCAATTATCATTTTAATTTGAATTTATCAGCCTACACCATATTACACTCTCTCAAGCAGTTATATTTCAGTTGTACAGTAGTTCTAAAGGAGCTGATGAAAGTGGACTTTACAATATCCTCATTAGCCCAGTTCACCTATTTCCCAGAAAAGTGATGTAATCATATTCAACCAGATGTAATCATATTCAACCAGATCACTTTGCTTCAGTATCAATAACATCATTCTCTCTTTTCTTACTCTACTTCTCAAACCATTCCTGCTTAATCATATTCAGCGATTATCTTCCCCAGCCCATTTCATCTTTACCCTTAGCTTATTGCATCACCTTATGCATCACTGAGATCATAAAAGCCATCAGAAGATAAGTGTATTATCCTCCCACAATCAAATCTACAAACTTACCTGCATCAATATTCATATTTCTTATCTTCCTCTTGCTATCACAGAAAAAAATTACCTTTTCCTATAGAAGGTCAATCACTTCCTTTGTTAAGTGAAGAAAAAACAGGAATATACATTGTCACTAAAGTCAATAGAGAGAAGTATTTTAAGAAGAAGAAGAAGAAAGTGCTTAAATTGTCAAATATTTTTATTGCACTACCTACTTCTTTAGTTTTCTTTTTTGCTAGCTCTTCTTTATGTATCCAATTTCAAAACAATAATGTACCTTCATCTTGAATCTCAGGAACTTCAACTCCTTTCCTTCTTTTTCTTTCTCTTCCTTTCCTTTTCCTTCCTTTCTCTTCTCTTCTCTTCTCTTCTCTTCTCTTCTCTTCTCTTCTCTTCTCTTCTCTTCTCTTCTCTTCTCTTCTCATTTTAAGCATCTCTTCCCTTTAAGTTATCCTACTTATCTATTGATAACTTCTTAATTCAAAACTATAATCTAGAACACACCCTAGAGCTACAGGCATATGTATGATTTTCTACTCGACCTCTCCACTTGGGTGACTAATGAATCAGTAAAACTTAGCCATTGCCAAAACATTTATTTTTTCACTCACCAACCCATTACTTGTCCGATGTTCCCTATCTCAGCAAATTGGAATCAACATCCTCATAGTTGCTCAGACCTCAAATCTAAAAATCCTTTTTAGTCATTCTTTTCCTTATCTTTTATATCAATCAACAAGTTCTGTAGTATCTGTATTCAGAATATATCTCCAAACTATCTACTTTTTATCTCCACTGATAATATCTTAAAATTATCTTTTGCATGGACTACTTTAATAGTCTCCTCTTGGTCTTATTTCTTCTACTTTTATCTCCTTCCAATCTATTCTTCAGAAAGCAACCGAGGTGATATTTTTATGTATAAATTAGATCATATGACTTAAAACCATGTAATGCTTCCCATTATTCTTAAAATAAAATCTAAACTATTCCTTGCAGCCTGCAAAGCTTTATGTGGTTTGACTCCTGCCTACTTCTCCAGTCTCCTCTGATGCCACTCTTCCCATTGTTCATCCTGGCTCATCTCAAAGTCTTTTCGGTTACTGTTCACTATTCTTATAAAGCTCTTTCCCTGACTTCTCATTTTTCAAGTCTTAGATTAAGTAATATCAAAACTGTCTTTCTCATCTAATTTATCTAATGTATCTCTCCCTACCCTTATATCCACTATTATATTATCCCAATTATTTCCTTTGTAGCCCTTAACATAAATTTAGCTTATATCTTTATTTACGGGTTTAGAAGTTTAAGGTCTGTAATACAACAAGGAAGTTAAGTCCCATGAAAGCAGGATTGTCTGTCCTTTTCACTTCTGTATTTCAAGTGCTTTGTAATGTGCTCAGTTGTTCAATAAATATTTGGGAAGCACATTACCATGGTCAGGAACATGGGCTAAGTCAAATTCCTGGTTCTACCACTTCCTAGATGTATTACTTGATCAAGTCATAACTTCATCTGTAAAATGATAATAATTGTATTTATCTCATATGATTATTATGGATATTAAGAGAGATTTTTATTTGTTAAATACTGCATGTAAAAATTCAAACATAATGAGTATTCCAAAATATTAACAATTTTTAATTCGATTACTAAATAACACTTAACCAATAAATGTAGATTTTCTTTATGTACCATCTTAGTTATCTTTTACACTGTCTCTCAGAAAATCTCTTTTATATTCATGGCCTAAATTTCTACCTATAAACTAATCATTTTCAATGCTTCGTCTCTAAGATCTCTTTGAATTATGAACTCTATCTGCATATTTGATATCTCCACTTGAACACCCTTACTAAGCTCAAACTAAAAGTGTGAATCTGAACTCATCACATTTCCTGCACAATCTGCTTCTTCAGTAATCTGTATAATGACCACTTCCACATTTTTTTTAAAGTTGCAAGCCTTAAAGTTAATTTAGAGTTATCCACAGAAAACCAAAATATCTTATTCCATATCTACTATAGTATGTCAAAGAGAAGAATTACATCTGCAGGTGAAAAAAAAGTCCTAATCAGAGAGGCAATTTCTTTGAAATAAGATCCTCCCATGCCATCCAATTTCTCTTTGGTAGAGATGAGTGAAGGATAGCAGAATATACCACCTCAAATGTGCCACTTTGGCATAAGGATTATTTTTAACTGAAGGCAATTAAGAAGAAGTAGATATAGTTATACACCACATAACAACATTTTGGTCAACAATGGACCACATATATAGTGGTTTCGTAAGATTATAATGAAGCAAAAATATTCCTATTATCCAATGATGTCATAGCTGTCATAATGTCATAGCACAACCCATTACTCACATGTTTGTGGTGATGCTGATGTAAATAAACCTACTGTGTTACCAATCATATGGAAGTATAGTACATATAATTATTACAGTACATAATATTTGATAATGATAATAAGTAACCATGTTACAGGTTTATGTATTTACTAAAGTTTTTATAGTTATTTTAGAGTGTATTTTTTCTACTCATAAAAAATGTTTGCTGGAAAACAGTATTCTGTATTAGATCTTGTTATTACCACATCTCTTGATTGCATCATTTTATCTTGTGCTTGATTTAATCTCCTGACCCCTAAACATACAAAATCCACTGCTAAAATTTCCAGTAAGAGGCCATATCAAGCGAATGACCTGGAAACAAACTTAATAATTAAATACTATAAAAGTAGAAAATCAGCGATGGCTATTGCTCACTAATGGAAGCTGTTAAAGGATCTTTTTCATTGAAGGCAATGAGAGTGACAAAAATTTGAGAAGGGCATATATCAGACATGGATAAATTTCTAATGACCTGGATTGAACACCAGACATAGAAGCATGAACCACTTGGCACTATGAGATCATGACCAAAGCAAAACATTTGTTTGCAATGGTGAAACAAAAGACTGACCTCAACTACTATGTTGAATGTACCACTAGCTATGAATGGTTAAAATTATTCAATTATTGTTATTAATTATATACTATGAAAATGAATAGTGAATCTGCGAGTGTTAATGTGAAGGGAGCTGAAGAATTTTTGGAAACTCTAGATAAACCAATTATGGAGGAAAATTCCTTATTAGAGCAAGTATTCAATTTGGATAAAATCTCTCTATTCTGGAAATAAATGTCTGAAAGAACTTTCATCCATAAGGAGGCCAGGTCAATGCGAGGTTTCAAGGCTTTTAAGGACAGGATGATAATCTTTCTTGGGGGCAATGTTGCAGGCTACAAATTGAAACTCTTTCTGATCTGGTGCCAAGAGAACTTCAGTGTCTTCAATCATATCAATAAGTGCACACTGCCAGTGTACTATATAAACAATATAAAGCTATAGATGTCCCAGCTCCTCTTCCAAGATGTCCTCCTGAACTGCTAAGCCAGCAAAATGAAGTAGTGCTTTTTGGAGAATAATATGCTTTTCAAGATTTTGCTTATTGTTGATAACGTTCCTGGACATCCTCCTTTTATTGGTGATCTTTTTCCTAATATCAAAGTGGTGTTTCTCCCTCCAAATATCACCTCTTTGATCCAACCAAAGGACTAAGGAGTGACAGTAACTTTTAAGGCCTACTGCCTGAGGAAGAACTTTGTCTGGCTATTGCTAAAACTGAGGAAGACACTGATGCAATTTTGGAAGGATTACAACATCTCTGACTGCAATGATAATTTTACTTGTGCTTGGGGTGATGTTACCAATGAATATATGAATGGCATCTGGAAGAAGACAGCCAAGAGATTTGTCCATGATTTAAAAGAATTTGCCAAGAATGAGGAGGTTGCAAAAATCAATTAGACTGTAATTGAGATGACAAGTAAGTTTCACCTGAATGAAGATGAAATTGAGGAGCTCTTAGAGGTGTTTCCTGAGGACTTGTCTAAGAATGAGTTGTTGGAACTGGAACAGCAATGTGTAAGTGAAGAAGAGACAAGGGAAGAGGAAACTATAGGAGAAGAAAAAAGAACACCCAAGAAAATTCACAGTGAAGGGTTTAGCAAAAACTTTTACAAACCTCAATAAGCTCCTTAAAAAGTTTGAAGACATGGACTTCAACATCAAAAGGTTTTCATTAATAGAAAGAAATATTTATGGTACATTAACTGCTTGCAAGCAAATCTACGATAAAAAATTAAAAAAAAAAGAGTAAACAACCATGGACATATTTCTCAAATAAGTGACACCACTCAGGAAGAGCCTCAGGCAGGTCCTTCAGGAAGTATTGTAGAAGAAAGCATTGTTATTATAGAAAATGACAGCTCTATGTGTAACTACCCCTGAAGACTTCCCAGTTGGATAAGATGTGGAGGTTGAAGACAGTGATATTGATGATCTTGACCCTGTGTAGGTGTAGGCTAATATGTGTGTTCGTGTCTTAGTTTTTAACAATTAAGCTTACAAAGTAAAATGTTATTACAAAAGAGTCAAAAGTTTAAAAAGTTAGAAAAGTTTATAATGTAAAAAGTTAGTAAGTTAAGGTTAATTTATTACTGAAGAAAGAAAAACATTTAAAAATAAATTTAGTGTAACCAAAGTGTCCACTGTTTATAAAGCCTACAGTAGTGTACAGCAATGACCTAGGCATCGCATTCACTCACCACTAACATTCTGACTCACCGAGAGCAACTTCCAGTCTTGCAAGCTCTATTCATGGTAAATGCCTTATACAGGAATACTGTTTTTATCTCTTATACCATATTTTTACTGTACCTTTTCTATGTTTACATATATTTAGATACATAACTACTTACCATTGTTTTACAATTGCCTACAGTATTCAGTACAGTATCATACTGTACAGGTTTATAGCCTAAGATTAATAGGCTATACCATATAGCTTAGGTGTGTAACAGGCTATATATAGCATCTAGGTTTGTGTATAATGTTCACACAATGATGAACTTGCCTAATGATTCATTTCTCAGAATGTATCCTAGTTGTTAAGTGATGCATGACTTTACAAGAAAAACTATCTGTCCTCCCCCTATTTGCCTAAAACTAGGACATAAATTTGTAAAACTGTCAGCTTTCCCCTCTCTACTAAGAAGGACAGAAGTTAATCACTGGAGACTTCTCTAGACCATTATCTTCACAGAGACAGTGCCAGAATAATTTGCATAACAAACCTTGCTAAAACTACATTTTATCTACTATTATCTTCTCCATATATTTGACTTCTCATAATCTGTTACTCTAGAAGCTCAAGGTCTTTTTCCTTTTGTCTTGTCACATCTCTAAAAATGTATTGTTCTTTTGTTAAAATGTATATAAGCCCGTTATAGTCATCCCTTTGAGTTATCCATGCATATGCATGATGCACACATTAATAAATTTCTGTTTGTTTCTCCCTCGTTAATTTTTATTTTGTTAGTCTAGTTTACAGAGCCCCAGCCAGAAGTCCAAGATTGTTAGAGAAAAGTAATTTTTTCCTCCCCATATAGCCAATGTTGAACCTAACCTAGAGTTTTTAAATCTTTTGACATTTGGCATTAGTAGATTTTAAGAGAGAGCTAAACTAGATCACTTGAGTATTCCATTGTTTTCTAGAACTGTTAATTTGTGTGCAAATGCTTCCAAATTAAATCCTCCTGGAAATATGTAATTATTGTATTTCCTCTATGACTATTATACTATACAAGTAAGGTATAAAGACCATTAAAGTACAAATGATGGGTAAATTAGATCCAGAAAAAAAAAAAGATACTAAATGAAAGGAGACCAATTACATCGACATTTTCTCTGTTGTGTCTATAGTTTTTATACCAATTCTCTGGCATTAGTGTTAGGACCAAGATAGCATTCTCAAAAACAATATTTGTTGTTGGTGGTGATGATGTTCATGTAAGGTTTTAGTGAAAAAACATTTAAAATATGAAATATTATTAATGTTTGGTCATAGCTCATAACAGCAAAAAATTCAATAATAGTTGAATTTTTAGGCATGGGAAAATAAATACATTGCAACTCATTCACCAGTGAAATAAAACTACTGTCAATGCAATATATTATTCTTCTAATAACTTTTCCAAGAGCACCTAAAAAAAAAATCTTATAACTACAACAAACTCCATTACCAAGTTCATTGCAAATCATTTTTATTCCACAGACTTTTTGTCAGTTTAGCCAACTTCTGTTCATGAGAGACAAGCAAGGCTCTATGAGGAATAGGGGGACCCTAAGTTCATAACACATACCAATTCTACATGAATCAGGTCTTACAGAGATGATATTTAATGAGCAGTGGTGCCAATAAGGCATTCGTAAATTGTTTCCTCTTTATACTACATTGAGCCGCTACCTAAATAACACTCAATGACAAAGGGCAAACCCTGAAAAAGCTCTCTACCTTTGTGACACCACTATTTCCTGATTTTGCTCTTACTCAATTTGTCTTCTCAATCTCTTTGGTATGGACTGAATGTTTGTGTGCTCCCCCCCCAATTTTCATATGTTGAAATTCTAATGTCCAATGTGATATTAGGAGGTGGGGCTTTTGGGAGATAATTGGGTCATGGTGGTGGAGCCCTTGTGAATTGGTTAGTTAGTGCTCTTATAAAAGAGACTTCAGAGTTATCTCAAGCTTTCCTCCATTTAAGGACACACAAAAAAGTATAGTCTGCAACCAAGAAGCAAGCTTTCATCAAACAGAATCTGCAGGTTTATTGATCTTGGACTTCTAGCCTCTAGACCTGTGAGAAATAAATCTTTGTTGTTTGAGCCACCCAGTCTATGGTATTTTTGTTAAACTGATGAAAACACTCCACTAAGGGTTACTCTGTCTTTGTCTGTGTATTAACTTTAGGTGTTCCCCACGATTCCAATCATGGTTGTCTATTTTTTTTTCTCTATAATTTTCTGGGTTATTTAATTGATTCCCAGAGCTGATGATTTTCTTCCCAGGTCTTTGACCTAAACCTTTGTTGTAAGTTATCGACCCATTGGTCTAATGGCTTCATATCCATATAGAAATCACATAGAGCTTATAAATTCAGATTTTCTTTTCTTACCTAAATCTACTTCTGCTTTTGCACTTGATATTTTCTCATTTATCATACCAATCAATTACTCAGTCTTATTAATTCTACTCCAGTCCATAAACTCACTCCAGTCCATTCTTCCTATTATCTATATAGATGGTTATCTGGTTATCTCTTTGACAGACTTCTCCAACTCCAACGTTGATCACATCTAATAGGCACCTACACTGATATAAATTGCAAATCAAAGCAATTCGCCAGTAATTTCTTAGTTGGGACATAGGGAGAATGATACAGAGTATAATGAAAGCCTGAATGAGTAGCAATTGACTCAGCATAGGATTGAAATTCTACATATTTCACACACACACACACACACACACACACACACACACACACACACACACAGTTTCAAATTAAGCAAATATTAAATTATTTTTAAAAGAACAAATGAATTATTGAACTACAAAATATAAAAATAACAGGAATGCAAAAAAAGACAATAAAATAAAAAAGAAATAAGCATATTTAAAAATATAAAAATATGAAAAATTTAGACAGAAAAGTACACCCAAAAGTCAACACTAGGGCAGGTTAACTCAAATATTATATAATATGTATAT